>NW_028318448.1:3875000-4025000 GCF_062004578.1 Staurois parvus | reverse complement strand
CACCTCTGAATGAGGTTATCTTCAAGATGGGAGAACGTGGTAGTTTTGAGTGGTCTTTACCCCTCATAGGGGAGCTGGCTTATACCATTTCATCAATCTATATTGTTTTATAGGAATATTATCCATGCATTCATGATATCCGCATTTAGTGCCATTATTGTGTATGGACATTGTTCTACTCACTGTCTTCACATCCTGTTTTATCTTGCCCATTTATTTTTCTTCCTTGACCCTATTCCTGTCTCCTTTTTTACAGTGTCTACTTTTTCAATTCACATCCTTTATCTAGATTCTATTCTACAGTGCTTTTACGTGTGCATGTCAGTGGAGCCAGGATTCGGGCACATGGGCTGTCTTTTTCTATGACAGCGTTGTCATTTTATTTATTTTGTCTATGTGAGGTGGAGGTTGTCCAATTTTTTTTATTTTTTATTTTGACTTTGTAATAAACTAATATATTCCAGCCGCTGTTTGTTCTCATTGGGACCTCTATGCCAGTGGATCTCTTTCCCCTGGTTTTCTCCTCTTTTTACTAGTTTAGGCTTTAGCCTTGTGGGACTGCTTGTATGTACTTGAAGTAAGGGTTTCTCAGGGTTGATTTCAGTGCAGCATGGCCTGATATTTTTGACAATGACAAAATTACATATGGATTTGAACGCACTTAATGCTAGGAGTTATGGTTTGAGATTTGAAGGTGCTGTGTTGGGTAAACAAATAGTGTGGAGGTTAATTTTCAGGGCTAAATTAAGGGTTGGATTTCATGGATGAGGTTAGGCTTGGTTCACATCTGTGTTTCTGTCCATTAATTTCAGTGGAAACGTGTGAAAAGAAGTCCGTGACCCGTTTGCATAAAACTGGGTTGCACCAAACCGTATGGTTCTGTGCTACCTTTTGGTTTTGCACACACAAAAGTGCTCCATGTTTGCTGATGTGGGGGGTGTCATTAAGGATTAAACTGCTTAAGAGCACATTTGTATGTGTGTCAGGAATGTGCACAATTTTGTGTGTGTTCTAGACAGGCAGTAATGTGAAGTGTTAGATGTGGCTTGAGTCGGAAAAAGTTTAAAGTTACCCTGTAGCTAAAGTAAAAACCAGCATTGTGTAAAACCTGTTTATTTCTGATCATTGTGGTGGGCAGCTAGTCAAATCTTCGTTTTCTCCAAGAGCTACACTGCTGGTCCCTAACCTTTTACGAGTGTGTTGGTTTCTTTGCTTGATGCAGTGCCTACCATCAGGCGCAAGGTCACTACTGTGACTATTCCCTTTAGGCACTACTGTGTTTTTGTTTTGTTTTTTTGTTCAAGCCAACTGTATAGTAAAGAAGAGATGGAACTTCATGTTTCTTGATTTCTTTAGGTCAGCATGGTGATGGCAGTACAAGTTTCTTGAGCAGTCAAAGGAAGACTTCCTGAGAGGGAACAGCAATAAAATCTTTGAGGTTCTCTTTCCTTCTCGGTCCAAATTGTTAAAAAAAAATTGTTAGACGTCTTTTTTAAGGTCATGTGGTTGACTTTATTTTCCCTGTAATTATTTCTATCTCCTGTTGCTAAAACCTGCCACATATAAACCATTTTTTTTTCTTCTTTTCCCTTAAGGTCTAACCTAACCTCATTTTTCTTGGCACAGCATACTATAAATATCAGTTGTGAGAGCATTTCCAGAGAAAAGAAACTGTTTATGGCTCACTGAGAGTTCATATTTCAGAGCTGTGATTGCTTGAAAACCTTATCTAATAGCTGCAGTAAAACACTTCTGGATTGTAATGAGAATTTTTTCGATTTTAAGCTGATTTTACATTGTTTTCTTTCTTATACAAGTATCCCAACTGGCTGTATTTCCCTTTCAGCTGTTTTGTTTTACTTGTGACTACTGTGAAGTGTCAAAGAGAAAAAAAAACATTTATTTTATTTTGTAGATTGCCTGAAAGTTTTCCAGACCTGGAAAGCCTGACATGTCTCTCTATTAATGATATCTCGCTGCAGGCGCTTCCAGAAAACATTGGAAAGTAAGTATGTCAGACAATGTTCAAATTGTTTTCTCTTAGACAATATATTAATCACATGTCATAAAACAAGTGTTGCTGTGTCATGCCTTCACTTGATACAAAAGATGCCAGACATATTGTAGTGCTGTGAAATTAGATCTCTAAATAAATTCACGTCTTCAGAGACATTACCACTTAGTTGCTGCTAATGATTTGTCACAGACCATATTCATATTATAGGCATATAAAAAGGCAGTCTATTGCAGAGTAGAACTCTTACAAATATAATATAATCCCATTGCCGCTCATCTTTTACTTACCAATTAGATTTGTTGCCAAGGGCTTGTGTGCTTGTTTAATAAGGAAGCTTTAAAGTTTCATGAGCAGAGTGGTGCTTGGGGAGCTGTAAAGGTGAATTTACTGAACCATTTTTAGCATGCAATGAAAGGGGGTGCTTACTCATGAAAAGATAATCCAGTTTAAACGGAAAAGTGCAGAGAGAAATATGAAAAGTATTTTTGAATAGTTGCTTTGGATACTGCCTAATGTAATATATTACACTGGGCATGCCTAATGTATAAAATAATAGACAAACTGCTTTTATTGGGTATTCTTAAAGTGGTTGTAAAGGCTCAAGGTTTTTCACGTTCATGCATTCTATGCATGAAGGTAAAAAACCATCTCAGTTCAGCCCCCTTTATACTCACCTAAGCCCCTTCTCGATCCCTCTCAGTGATATGCACTCAGCTATCCCGGGACTCCCTCTCCTAATTGGCTGAGACAGCATCAGGATCCATTGGCTCCCACTACTGTCAATCACAGCCAGTGAGCCAATTAAAAGAGAGAGGGGGTGTGGTCGTACTGTGGCTTTGTGTGTGAATGGAGACACGGATCAGCAGCTGGGGAGTGCGCATGCACAAGTGCCACCATAGCAAGCTGCTTGCTGTGGAGGACCCGAGAAGAGGAGGATCCGGGCTGCTCTGTGCAAAACCACTGCACACAGCAGGTAAGTAGACACGTTTTGTTTTTTAAGAAAAAAGTAGAATCACTTTAATTACTGATCCATACTTTAAGAAGCACTAGATCCTGATCACTGAAATTGTTCTGTGCTTTACATAATCCGCCTTAGGTTCTGTTCACAGCTTTGCACTACTGGGAAAATGTGCAGTACTATTAATTTTTAACGGCACTCCACTGCACATGTGTCGAAGCACACTACAGTACCACATTACCATACACTGTGGTATGCGGCCGTACAAATTTAAAGTAATAAAATACATGCATCTTTTAAGGTACCATTTGGTGCGATAGGCAGCACATTCAACTTAATTCACTGCCTTAACACAACACATGTTACTGTGTGGCATCATGCATTCAGCACACAAGTGTTATTGCAGAACAACCGTAGGAATGTAGCCTAAAACCTAACAATTTGGGGGGCATTTTAGATCTTTATGTAGTGAAAAAAAAATCCATTGGTTAATGCCACAAAAAGAAGACCGTCTCCCAAAAACAGCATTATATTCATTTCGGTACAGCGGTAGGGAAGAAAAATCCGGTCAGCCACACATGCAATAAAATCAGCTTTATTTGAGCACATTCAAAATGGACACTCTACAGAATACAAAAGAGGGAATATAGCACTCCAGCTAACGCGTTTCATGCCACAATCAGAGCTTAATCATAGCTGATACTGAAATGTTTATACAAGTGTGTGTGTGTGTATATATGTGTGTATATATATATATATATATATATATATATATATATATACACACACACACTTGTATAAGAGACTTGAAGAGAGCGGTTTGGTTGATATTTCAAGACCAGGTTGGTGATGTAGCTGGGGTCAGAGTTGTGGATGGTGATAGATCACAGCAATTCATAAAGAAATTGGAGAGAATAGATGAATACCGTGAACTTCAAATGAGGAGAGGGACAGAGAAGGAGGTGAATGAAGGACCTGAAAAGTGCTTTGAGGGGATAGGAGGATTCCAACTCCATATGTACAGTACATACATACATACATACATACACAGATGCTCCTAATCGTCTCTTGATTGTAAGCAATGTTGTGTGAAACAATGAGACACAGGTATCGACAATTATCAGTAATCAGCTGTCTCTGAACCCAAAGAAAAAATCTCATAAAACCAATAGCACAGTATAAAGTAACTCAAATGTAAGTCAGTCATGTAAATTAACTACATGAACACACTACATAGGAATATGGAATACCATTATTCATGTGCTCTTCATTAATGTGGGTACAGTGTTGCATGAGTGAATAATTGTTTTTTACAAAGCACTGAAAACTGGTCTGGTAATGAAGATTTATTACCGGTTAGTACTCAAGCAATTAAAGCTGCTTTAGATCATGGAAGTGTTAAAGTCTGTCAGGTTTGTGATGGAGTCCATTTTATACAAATGAAAGGGTTGATTCATCTTTAAAAAAAAAAAATAAATTTAAACGGTGAGCTACCTCACTACACCCTCACCACAACACCTGGGCCCCGCTGCACTTATCTTCTCCCACCCATGCTAGCTGGTGTATTGGTCCAAGCGTCTGAAAATGCAGTACACAACCTAGAGACTGTAGCGTCATAATGCTCACAATTGAGTGGGCATTGGTCAGCACCGGTATGTGACTACGCAGGACTATGAGAATCTCTCTGAGTCCTCTTTATTCCAGGATCATTTCCCAGATGAAGGAAGGGTGCAGAAGAGCGCGGCTTTTCAAATGCACAAACTGCTATATCAGCTAGCATGGGCAGCAAAAGATAATCATCCATAAAGCTTAGTGCAGTGGGGAAAGTATTGTGAGTTCAAGTTTTAAAATAGATGTATGGCCAGAGCTTTTTTAAATATACTTCTTTTGCAAGTCACGGGAGTTAATTTAGTACAGGTACTTGTATAGCACCATCAATTTACACAAAATATATATATATATATAAAAACATTCGCATCAGTCCCTAACCCTCAAGGAGCTTACAATCTAAGGTCCCTAACTCACGTTCATACGCTGAGGAAACCCACACAAGCACTGGGAGAACATGTAACCTCCAGGCAGATGGTGCCGTAGTTGAGATTTTAACCCACAACCTAGTGCTTCCAGGCGTTAGTGCTAACTATTTAGCCAGTGTGCTGTGAAAGTTTATTTACGTTTGTCCTCCCGTGACCCAAAGCCAGTGGATAGTGGGCTATTGCCCGCTATAAGCTGATGGGGCAGAGCTGCGCTAGGTTTGAAAAGGATCCTGACAGTATTGTCAGGATCCACCCCGCTGCCGGATTTCCAGCTGGTTCTGGCTTCCAGAACATGACTGAGGGCTGGAGCCAGCTGAGCTTGGCCCCTCCTCATCCTGGTATTCCAGTGAGCACTGGAGAAGCAGAACCAAGAGCTATGACTGTTTGGGGAGAACATTGTGAACTGAATGATCAGCAGTCCTGTATGGGGAAGAAAATGTCCATTTGAGCCATGCACCTCTGCAAACATAAGAAAGTGTAACAGACTCAGCCTGTGCTCCAGCCAGGCCATGCCCCCAACACGTTTCACTCGGTTGTCATATAATTAATCAATCAAAAAAGGATGATTATTGCATGAGCAACAGTCTGTTCACAAAGAACAAGGCTTGGTAAGCCTGGTGCACTGAAATGCAGGAGTGCAACTTCATAAGGGTGTATGTACCTATGTGCAGCAAGAGTATGCAATAATAATAGACAAAACATTGCACCGATAAGTATGAAAATAAAATAAAGAGAGAACAAAAATAAAAATGACTGTCACAAATCGATTCTCCTTAAAAATCATTAAATCTTTATTGAAAATGAAAAAAATTACAATCAAACCAAAGAAAGATGAGCACTATAATTTAGATGTAACCCAATATTGTATGCAGGTTAGTTTAAAGTGTGATCCCTTTTGTGGATGGATTTACCAATTAACCACTTGTCCTCCAGAGAATTTATCCCCTTCCTGCCCAGGTCATTTTTTCTGATACAGCGCTGCGTTATTTTAACTGACATTTGTGCAGTCATGCAACGCTGTACAAAAATGAAATTTATGTAATTTTTTCCCCACAAATAGAGCTTTCTTTTTGTGGTATTTGATCACCTTGGCATTTTTTATTTTTTGCGCTATAAACAGAAAGACCGACAGCTTTGAAATAAAAACAGTATTTTTGAGTTTTAGATATAAAACATATTTAATAAAAAAAATTTTAATTAAATTTCTTCATCAGTTTAGGCCAAAAGGTATTCTGTTATGTGTCTTTGCTAAAAAATTATCCCAATAATTGTATATTAATTAGTTAATGTGAAGGTTATAGCGTCTGCAAATGGTGATATATATACTGGAATTTTTATATTTTTTTAATACTAGTAATGACAGTGATCAGCGAGTTCTAGCGGGACTGCGACAGGCATTTGGACACTGGGTGAAAACTAACTGCCACTGACATTCCCAATGACACAAATTCACTGATTAGTGCTAATAAAAAGCACTGATACTGGGCAAGAAGGGGTTAACATCTGGGGCGATCAATTGGTTAACTGTGTGCTGTGTGTGTTTTACATTGTGTGCTGTGTTACTAGAGAGACATGCTGCTTTGTATCTGTTTTGCAGGAGATACAAAGCAGCATGTCCATGCTGACAGAAGAGAGACCTGTGTTTACACACAAGTCTCTCCCCTGTTGGCGTTGCTGATTATCACCGAGTGACAGCCTGGAATCGCTGGCCGGGACCCAGTGATTTGACATCCCCAGCCACCAATAGCGGTGTGGGCTGGGTGGCGCGCGGGCACCCCCTACCCAGAAATGCAAATAATGTATATATAAGTCATTTTGCGCAGCCGTGCCGCTCTGTAGCATTAGGTTGGACGGCAAGTGGTTAAAGCTGGTGAATAGATCTTATGATACAGGTTCTTCCCTGTACTACAGTATACTACTGAAAAAAATGTACCACTGAAAAAATATCACTAAGGAAACAACATACCTGAAGAAAAAATTTTCCACTGAAGAAAAAAAATATACGAGGGGCGTTCAAGTCCGTGTTTAATTGTACAGGTATAAAAAGGGATGCTACCGTGGCGGTAGGTAATACATGCTGTAGTAAGTTGCAAGCATGTCCTATTACTGATAGGCGACGCACATGTCGAGGGCCATTCTAGAGACCATTAATCAAGATGGCAGAGAACAGTGTTAGTGTGTGTGTGGAACAGCGTATGGTGATGAAGTTTCTTGTGAACAAAAGTGTTAACTTTGTGGATATTTATAGAAGACTTCAAGCACAGTACGGTGATTAGACGCTCAGCCGCAGTAGGACATTTGAATCGTGTGAACGTTTCAAAGATGGACATACGCCCATCAGTGACCATCCTGGCCGTGGTGGTTCACAGCCCACAGCAGTCATTCCTGTGAACATTCAGCACATGGAACGCTTGATCCTGAATAACCAACGCATGACCTGTTGTGAAATTGCACAAGAGAAGAATCTTTCTGTGGGAACAATGAACAAAATGATGATGAATTGAAGCAGGCTGTCCTAGGCTGTTTCAGGCGTACTGACAAATCTTTCTATGCTGAAGCTTTCCAGGCATTAGTTAAGTGCATAAATGTAGCAGGGGAGTGTGTTGCAAAATAAATGCAGTTTTCACTCCTTGAAATGTGTTCCTTCATCATACAATTATATCTATATATATTTGGACACAGGCACAATTTTCATTTATTTGGCTTTGTATGCCACCAGAATAAATTAAAATGAAACAATCCAAATGAATTTGAAGTGCAGACTTTCAGCTTTAATTCAAGGGGTTGAACATAAATATCAAGTACAAATTTTAGGAACTGCAACCATTTGTATACACATTTCCTCCATTTTCAGGGGCTCAAATGTAATTGGACAAATGAATATAATCAGAAAGAAAATGTTCATTTTTAATATTTTGTTGAGAATCCTTTACTGGCAGTGACTTCCTGAAGTCTGGAACACATGGACATTACCAAAGACTGGGTTTCCTCCTTTCTGATGCTTTGCTAGGCTCTAACTGCAGCTGTCTTCAGTTGTTGTTCTTTGTTTGTGGGTCTTCCTGCCTTTAGTTTTGCCTTCAGCAAGTGAAATGCATGTTCAATTGGGTTGAGATCAGGTGATTGACTCGGCCTTTGCAGAATATTCCTCTTCTTTTCCTTCAAAAGCTCCTGGGTTGCTTTTGCAGTGTGTTTTGGATCATTGTCCATCTGTACTGTGAAGCGCCGTCCAATCAACTTTGCTGCATTTGGCTGAATCTGGGCTGACAGTATATCTCTAAACACTGCAGAATTCATCCGGCTGCTTCTGTTTTCTGTCACATCAATAAACACCAATGACCCAGTGCCACTGGAAGCCATGCATGCCCATGCCGTCATACTGCCTCCGCCATGTTTACAGATGACGTGTGCTTTGGATCATGAGTTGTTCCAAGCCTTCTCCAAACTTTTTTTTTTTTTTTTTCTTTCTGTCATTCTGGTATAGATTCATCTTCATTTCATCCGTCCAAAGAATGCTTTTCCAGAACTGGTCTGGTTTTTATAGATTTTTTTTTTTTTTTTTGCAAAGTCTAATCTGGCTTTTCTATTCTTCTGGCTTATGCACCTTGTGGTGAACCCTCTGTATTTGCTCTCGTGGAGTCTTTTTTTGATTGTAGACTTTGACAATGATACGCCAACCTCCTGGAGAGTATCCTTCACTTGTCTGGATGTTGTGAATGGGTTTTTCTTTACCATAGAGAGGATCCTGCGATCATCCACCATTGTTGTCTTCCGTGGACGTCCAAGCCTTTTTATGTTGCTGAGCTCACCAGTGCGTTCTTTCCTCAGAATGTACCAAACTGTTGATTTGACCACTCCTAATGTTGCTGCGATCTCTTTGATGGATTTGTTCCGTTTTTTGAAGCCTTACAATGGCCTGTTTCACTTGCATGGTCAGCTCCTTTGAACGCATGATGTAGGTTCACAGCAATAGATTCCAAATTCAAATACCATACTTCGAATCAACGCCAAACCTTTTACCTGCTTAATTGGTTAAGAACTAACGAAGGAGTAGCCCACACATGGCCATGAAACCGCTTTTGATTCAATTGTTCAATTACTTTTGGTCCCTTGAAAAAGGGTGGGATGGCTATTCTTAAGAGCTGTAATTCCTCCAGTTGGGATGTACATACCCTCAAATTAAACCTGAGTGTGTGCACTCTCAGCCCATATCCATTATATAACTATCGCTTGAATATGTTTTTGGTAAATACTTGAAAAATCTAATTGTGCCTGTGTCCAAATATATATGGACCTAAGTGTGTGTGTGTGTGTGTGTGTGTGTGTGTGTGTGTATGTATATATATGTATGTATATACAGTTGTGTTCAAAATAATAGCAGTCAGACATCACTAACCTGATCAATCGCTGTTTTTGGTAGAAATATTTCTACATGGCAAATAATTTACTAGCAGGTGTAGTAGAGTAATAGAAATCCAACAGACCCAACAGTCATGACATGCATGCTACTGATTCTGTGTAACTGAATCACTAATTGAATGGGGCATGTTCAAAATAATAGCAGTGTGGAGTTCTATTAGTGAGGTCATGTCATTCATTCTTTGAAAAACAGGTGGCAATTATTGCCCTTATTTAAGGAAGGAAGGCAACAAATGTTGTACATGCTGGTTATAGTGCATTTCTCTCTGAAATTCTGAGGAAAATGGGTCGTTCCAGACATTGTTCAGAAGAACAGTGTACTTTGATTAAAAAGTTGATTGGAGAGGGGAAAACATATAAAGAAGTGCAGAAAATGATAGGCTGCTCAGCTAAAATGATCGCAAATGCTTTAAAATGGCAACCAAAACCTGAAAGACATGGAAGAAAGCAAAAAACTACCATTCGAATGGATAGAATAGCCAAAATGGCAAAGACTCTGCCAACAATCATCTCCAGGAAGATTTAAGAAGGTCTAAAGTTACCTGTGAGTACTGTTACAATTAGAAGACGCCTATGTGAAGCCAAGCTATCTGCAAGAAGCCCCGCAAAGTCCCACTGTTGAAAAAAAGACATGTGCTGAAGAGGTTACAATTTGCCAAAGAGCACATTGACTGGCCTAAAGAGAAACGGTGCAACATTTTGTGGACTGATGAAAGTAAGATTGTTCTTTTTGGGTCTAGTGGCCGGAGACAGTTTGTCAGATGACCCCCAAACACTGAATTCAAGCCACAGTACACTATGAAGACAGTGAAGCATGGTTGCGCAAGCATCATGATATGGGGATGTTTCTCATACTACGGTGTTGGGCCTATTTTATCGCATACCAGGGATCATGGATCAGTTTGAATACATCCGAATACTTGAAGAGGTCATGCTGCCTTATGCTGAAGAGGAAATGCTGTTGAAATGGGTGTTCCAACAAGACAACGACCCCCAAACACACCAGTAAACATGCAACATCTTGGTTCCAGACCAACAAGATTGACGTTATGGAGTGGCTTACCCAATCCCCGGATCTTAATCCAATAGAAAACTTGTGGGGTGACATCAAAAATGCAGTTCTGAGGCAAAACCAAGAAATGGAGAAGAACTGTGGAATGTAGTCCAGTCATCCTGGGCTGAAATACCTGTGTGTAGGGGTTCTATTGACTAAAAGTTGCAGCAGAGTTTCCATTAAATTGCTTAGTGGTTTACCTAAGATGCCAATACGATTGGTCTGCCCTGGAGTGGGGCATCTCCTTTGTGCATCTTAGGAAGGTAATGAAAAATAGGGGACGCTGGATGAAGGGGTACCAATTTCTTGTCCTCCTGTAATGCAATAACTAAAAGCAAGTCATATACACACAATAGTCACACGCACAACTATGTTTTACCAGCATTTACACCATTAATTATTCTAAGCATGTGAAAGACCCTCTACCAAATGAACACCTGCCCTGGCACATCATAGCATTCACTTGGTACTGTAAGAAATAACAGAATCCAGCTGCAATATTCTTGCACTTTCAAAACTTCCACTTTTATTATCACACGACACACAGGAGGATGTATCTTATAGTCATCACAATCTGCATAATAACACACACCAATAATAATGTGAGCATTACAGCATGAAATAGACACATCTTTTGACAGCATCACATCATAGAATTAATACATTACCAAAGCCATGGGAAGCCAGGAAGAAACAGACCCCATTGGAACCATAATGCACAGGGGGTCACGAGGAAGCCATAAATGCAACCAATTGATGAGCCCATATAGCCTTGGCAAGTTCCCGCGTCAGAGCATCCTCGTCTCCCCATTGATTACGCTTAAGCTCCCCATTTTAAACCCTTTTTCTGGCAGCTTTCCTGAGGTGGGTGAGCGCCACACCCACTCCAGGAGGAGTTATCAGAAAGGTTCCGTGAAGATAACAGAGTCATGCTCAGCCAGTACACTGAACAAACAACGTTATCTAAGAATATCACACTTTTGCTTCAAATCCATTTATTTACCCTAAACTTGAAGAATACTTCTTATCTACCCTAAACGTAACGATTTCTAACTTCTCAAGCAATTAGACATCTTTAATTGCACAAACAAGTTCTTATTTGCTTTAAGCAGTCTAATATCTTGTGACTCTGTTCCTTGGGCCTAGAGAAATGACATCAATGTCTCATGCTCCTGGCATCTGGGCAACGATGCTTTATTGTAAAAATTACCCAAGATACAAAGGGAACAAGGCCAACACATTTCATAGGCATTACACCTCCGTATGGTCCAGAACTCCTAGGGATACTGCTTTGTTTATGATCAGATCTAAACGCACTTTATTCTTGGGTGGGATCAGAAGGTAAATGTGTTAACTCCGTTCTTGGTAGGGGTACTTTTGTTCTTTGTGTGACTGCTTTCTGTGTACTAGCTGCTGTTTCTATCCGACAACTTTTTTTCACACAATTTTGCCATCCATATCATCCAAGCATACTGATATATTTAGCTCCAAGTAGATCCACATGATGTATGTTTGCAACGCTGCTGAAGATAGTTGGGTTGTGCAAACAAAGCAATTGGTACATAGAAAACCGCCAAATATTATACCAAACCAGCCATAAAGAGTAAAGAGAAATTCATCTGTTACAGTCCATTCTCCGCTCCCAGACTGCGATCTAACAAATGACAAAAGATCCACTGTTGTAGTTGCAGCTCCACCTCCTGACAATTCCTGCTTCCAGTTCAGTGAGTTGGCTTTTTTCCCTTCATCCTCTTCAGCCACAGCTATTGATTTTCCTGGCATTTCACAGTGCCCATTAATTCATTATTATCATGGGAAATTTGTTTTCTTAATTGTTGTTTTACTTGTTTTTCGCCACTTTGTAAACAGCTGAAAAGAACTTGTCATGTGTTTTTATCTTCATTGTTTCTCGATATTCTAGACTAGGCATAATCTACTATATTCAAAGGATGCAGTTCAGGTCAGATATCTGCACAGTTTTGGAAGCATTACAAAGGCAGAGTTGCACATTATATATTAACCCTTTTTTTTGTTTTCAAGAATTAAAAGAACTCTGTACTGCGTCTGTCTGCCTTTTATTGATTTTCCTCTGAAATTTTTAGTTGCCTGGCTGTCGCAAGACTCTCTGATCCAGAACAAGTATGTACGTAGCAAGGTCAGAGTGAAGTTGGAACTCCTGATTGCAACACTTGTTTTGACTAAAGCTTTGAAGCATTCAGATTAACATTACAACCAGGCAATTAACATTGTTAGAAGAAGCCTTCAGTAATGGCAGCCTACATATTTTCTTAGCCTAAATTTCTTTAGAAGAAAGGAATCCCCCCGCAGAAGTGGTGGCATGTGGGCACTCTGTCATAGTGACATCCGAATGTATGCTTTTTTTTTTTTTTGTATTAACAATTTTTATTGGTTTTCATGTGAGTACAAACAGTATATTTTGAAAAAAGATAAGGAAAAAAAAAAAAGCATATCAGAAAGGTACATCGATGGTAAAACTACATATGATCAGGACCAGTGGAATCATATAATAACAGTGCGAAAGTAATCAGGGTCTTACATTTTCGGCCGGCATAGAGGAAATGAAGGTATCCCACGGGAGCCAAATCATCTCAAACACAGCAAACGAACAATTATGTAATGCAGTCAAATATTCCATCTGTCTTACATCAGCAACAAGTTTGTACAAAATCGGCAATGAAGGGGGAGTAGAAGATAACCAACACATAGGAATGCTTCTCCTGGCCGCGGTCAGAACATGTACAGCAAGTTTTCTAGCTGGTTTAGGTAGACCTGGGAATGGCAAGCCCAGCAAAAAATGCAGTGGGTCAAATGGGAGAGAGATATGCAACAACGATTGCAACAAGGAGCGGACCTCTTCCCAAAAAGGGGCAATGGAGCTGCATGTCCAAAAGATATGGTAGAGAGAACCAAGATCTCTACTACAGCGCCAGCAGGCAGGAGAAGCATTCGGATTATAAGCATGAAGAACTTCAGGTGTTTTGTACCATAACATCATGATCTTGTATATATTTTCCCTAAAAACCACACAGACAGAAGATCTAGATGCATTTTCCCAGATTTTCTTCCACGTTAATAAATCAATATCACGTTGTACAAATTGAGACCACCTACGCATGTAAAGGTGAGTGTCATTGGATAAAGGGGGGGCATCCATAAGGAGTTTATAAGTATTAGAGATAATACCCCTTTGGTGGGGACCCTGCATACATAAACGTTCGAAGGGAGTAGGCTTCCCCAGGATCAATGAGGGTGATAAGGTAGAAAAAAAATGGCGTATTTGAAGGTATATATATAGGTGATGAGGAGGTAGAGGAGCCTTTTTCTGAAGATCCGGGAATGAGTGTAACTTACGAGTCACCGGGTGTACCAAGTGACGCAATTGAAAAAGGTTAGCTACTACCCAAAGAGACATCCGGGACATGGCCATATTATCTGGAAGATTAGGGTTATAGAGGATATTTGTCAGTGGGGAGCAATCAGAGGCCAGTGTAAATTTAGCCTTACATTTCTGCCAAACAGTCAGTGAAAAATGCATGGGACCAAGGAATAGGTGGCGGAAGGAAGAGACATCCACTGCTGAGGTCGACCAAAGGAGGGAACATGGATGAGCTGGGGACAGTTGCAATGATTCGATCTCAGTCCATGTGTTGGGAGGATGGTGGGTGGACCATGACATGAGAAAACGAAGGTGAGTTGCATAGTAGTATGTTATTATATCCGGCGCCCCCAATCCCCCCCTAGAACGCGGGGAGAGCAGAACAGAACGTGCAATCCTGTGCCGCTTATTGTGCCAAATAAAATGTAGGAAAGATTTCTGAAGGGAGTGAAGTTTGGACATAGGAACGGGGACGGGGAGAGTTGCAAACAGGTATAAAAGTTTGGGTAACACAGTCATTTTTAAGACGTTGATGCGTCCGAGGAAAGAGATGGGCAAGGTATCCCAATGTTTCAGAGAGCGAGAAATTGCTATAAATAGTGGGGGGAAATTGGCCTCGTATATGGATTGGTAAGAGGAAGTAAGATTAGTACCTAAATATTTTAAAGAGTGGGTGCACCACCGGTAGGGAAAGGCTTGCTGAAGCGAGGTTAGAACAGCAGGTGGAACATGTATTGGGAGTGCCTCAGTTTTGGACGTGTTGACTTTGTAGCCTGATATAGCCCCAAATTGTTTCAGAGTCTCATGCAAAATCGGTAAGGAGGTGTGGGGGCTCGTAAGTGTGAGGAGGATGTCATCTGCAAATAACGATAACTTGTACTCATGGGAATGGGATTGTATCCCACGAATATCCGGATTCGACCTGATGGCGATGGCTAATGGTTCCAGACAAAGAATGAACAGCAAGGGAGAGAGTGGGCAACCCTGACGTGTGCCATTTGACATCTGAAAGGGAAGTGAAAGAAAAGAAGCTAATCTGACCTGCGAGAAGGGGGATGAATAAAGGGCCTTCAAGGCTGCTACAAATGGGCCTCTAAAACCAAATCTCTCCAAGACCATGAACATATAAGGCCAACTTAAACGGTCGAAAGCTTTTTGAGCATCTAAGCTCAATACCACAGCAGGGGTAGAGGATCGGTTAACCAAGTCAACCAGATCAATAGATCTCCTGGTATTATCTGCAGCATGTCTGGCAGGTACAAAGCCCACTTGGTCCCTATGTATGAGTATGGAAATAATTCCGGACAGTCGGTTGGCCAAAATTTTAGTGAAAATCTTATAATCAGAATTAAGTAGGGCAATGGGGCGGTAGTTGTCTACAATAGAGTGATCTTTATCGGGTTTAGGGATAACCGAGATATATGCACGGGAGAATTCAGTCTGGGGTGTGACCCCCTTGAAAAGATCTCGATAAAAAGAGAGGAGATGAGGTGCCAGAATACCAATAAAAGATTTATAATAGGAGTAGGGCAATCCATCCGGTCCCGGGGCTTTACGAGAAGGGAGATGTTTAATTGTGTCCAGTAATTCCTCTAGCGTAATGTCAGCATTAAGGGTGGCAATGTCTGAAGGTGATATTCTCGGAAGTGACAAAGGGTCAAAAAAATTATCAAACGATGACTGTGTGAGGGGCGGGTGAAGGTCTGGGGTCAAACAGTTATACAGTTTCCCATAGAATGAGCCAAAAAGGGTTGCCATATCCCGAGGGTCATAGGTAGGGCTTCCATTTGGCTGTATTAAAAGGTCAGGCATCGTAGAAGGGGACTGAGCTTTGAGTCGATTGACTAACATACGATGGGGTTTGTTGGAAAATTCATAAAACTTCTGCTTAACCCAGAGGAGGGATTGTGCAGTCTTACTGGAGTCGAGAACTTTAATTCGGTCCCGTAGAGATGTTACCCTCTGGAGCCCAGAAATGGACGGCTTGGCCAGTAACCGTCGTTCCGCAAAAGATAGCTGATGTATAAGAGAGGCCCTAGCACTCGCCGAGGACTTTTTTAAACGAGAACCCATAGAAATACAGTCCTCGAAAGACCGCCTTATGGGCCTCCCACAGAGTTGAAGAGGCAACGGAGCCAACATTGTGTGTAAAGTAGGTATCAAGTCCCTGCGACAGCTCATCTCTAAAATGGTCTGTGGAAAGAAAGGTCTCATTAAGGCGCCAATGACATGGTTTGGGTATAACAGGAGGAAAAAAAAGGTTTAAAGTCAAAGAGGCATGGTCAGACCAAGTGATGGGGTTGATTTCAGAAGAAACCAGAAGTGAAAGCAGTGGGGCAGAGATGAAAAAATGATCTAGACGAGAGTAACTACGGTGAGGGGTGGAGTAGAAAGTGAATTGTTTATGAAGGGGGTGTTTAATCCGCCAGGCGTCGAAGAGACGATGCTCCCTTATCAGTCTACGAAAAGATTTTGAAGAGGAGCATTGCCGCCTCGAGGGGGTGGACTCAAAAAGAACCTTCCTGTCTTTATGAGGAGAAAAAATCAAATTAAAATCACCCCCAACAATCACCTGCGAAGTGGAAATGGAATCTAGGTCAGCGAGTGTTTGGGAAAGGAACTGCAATTGACCCGTATTTGGGGCGTATAAATTCAACAGAACAAGGGGGTTGTCACCAAGCATACATTCCAAAATAATAAAGCGACCCTGTTGGTCAACCTTGGAGGAAACAACCCGAAGGGAGCAGTGTGACCTAATCAAAATTGCCACCTCGGCCTTCCCGGAAGGATCAAAGGCCGAATAGGCTTGGGAAAAAAATCTTGAGGCAAAACGAAAGGAGCCAGATGATTTGAAATGGGTCTCTTGGACAAAAATAATGTCTGCTCCTGAGGATCGAAATTCCTTCAAAGCCATCCACCGTTTTTGAATGGAGTTGAGGCCCTTAACATTATACGACAGAAACCTCAAAGCCATTATGAAATAACAACAACTGAACTACATGTATTACCATGACAAATGAGTGAAATACCATTGATGTAGTAGAATAGAAAACAAAAAACATAAAACAAGCAAATAACACAAAAGAAAAGAATATACAGTGAAAAACAGGTATCCGCAAGGATATAAACTTGGGAACGTCAACTAAGTCCAAGTCGTCTAGGCCAATGGCTAGACAAGATCGGGGGTAGCACGACATCCGACACAACCGGGAGGTCGTCAAACCCGGCCAGGAGAAACAGAAGCAAAAAATGCACCCAACAAGGGTTTGGCCGGCCAAAATGACAAAAATTTCATACATGGTATAAAAACCATGTATGAAACAGGAGAGAGAGAACAGCACCAGATTAGCCACAGAAGGTCACCCCTGAGAATCATCAGGCAGGTGGATCACTTGATCGAGAAGAACGCGGACGTTGCGGGGTGCGTGAGAGTCTCTTCCGACCTCTGCGGACTGGTGTCCAGATCTTGTTGGGGGTGGCGGAAGGACGGGATGGGGTAGGCGGCAAAGAGGACACATCATCCGATAAAGGTGGAAGTCCCAACTGTTTTAGGAAAGAGTCCGCTTCATGAAGATCCCGGAGAACAACTTGAGTATTGTCCCTAGAAACGACCAGCTTGAAGGGAAACCCCCAACGATACAGGACACGATGTTGCTGAAGGTGTGTGGTGATCAGCTTCAGAGCACGCCGTTTGGCAAGAGTAATCGGAGAAAGATCGCAGAAGAGTTGGAGTCTGTCACCTTTAAATTCCAAAGAGGATTTGTGGCGAACCGATGATAGTAAGGCTTCTTTGCTTTGAAAGTAGTGGAAACGGACTATAACGTCGCGTGGCCTGGAGCCCTCAACAGGTTTAGGGCCCAGAGAGCGATGAGCCCTGTCCATTCGCCAGTCTGCCTCTGGGATCATGGGAGCAGTTGCGATGAAGAAGGACATTAGGTGGCGGTGTAGTTGTGCATCAGCAATAGATTCGGACATACCGCGAATACGGATATTTTGGCGCCGTTCCCTGTTTTCCAGGTCTTCTTGTTGGAGCTGCATTTGGGACATGGAGTGTTTCAGATATGCGTTATCTTCCTCCAAGACATGAACGTATTGCACCAAATCATCAAACTTGTTTTCCAGTTTATCCGTGCGGTCTCCAATCTGGGCTATTTCCCCTCTGAGATCTATAGCCAATTTACCAACTTCAGCGGTTATGGAGGCGGTGATATTACGTAAAAAGATTTGCAACTTATCGTCCAACGCAGAAATTGTAAGCGTAGAGGACAATATAGCCTGCTGAGGGTTTTGGCTAGGGGGAGGAAGATACCCTGGTGTAGGGTGGTCCCTAACCCCTCCTGCTGTGGCTTGGGAATCAGAATCCTCCCTTTGGGGATGGATCAGAGCAGAGGCTGTCAGCTGCTCTGTTATAATGCAGGGTGCAGTACCCTCCGCGGCCACCGGGGGTCCGGGAGCCTCCATTTGTGGATGGATCAGAGCAGAGGCTGTCAGCTGCTCTGTTAGAGTGCAGGGTGCAGTACCCTCCGCGGCCACTGGGGGTCCGGGATCGTTCCTCGGACTCCTGACACTACTTGAGGCCGGGGATTGCGGCCTAGTCAAAAAGCGTCGGAGCGGCGAGGGCCGCGGATCCTGCGGCTGCGGGGAGGGGCTCTTCCAGCGCCCTATCTTCCCCATGGAAGCCTCTCCCTTATGCTGGGCCGGGTGCTTGTACTGTGTGACTCACCCGTAGCAGAGAATATGCCGTGGAGCGGAGCGGGTGAGTCACTACTGGCCGGGGATGAGCGGAGCTCAGCAATCCACGTCCGACATCATCCCTGGTCGCGCATGCGAATGTATGCTTTTTAAGAATCTGTGGATGCAGTTAAATGTGGAAACCGACACAATAGGGTGCCAATCCATTATCACTTGTATTCCAAGTGTTAAAGTGATATATAACATGTTGGGTGTCCTGCACATTAAACTCTGGTATACAGATTGTTTTTTGCTGCAACGCAGTGCATTAGTTACTGTTATCCATAGGCTTCATCTTACATGCATTAATGTTTCTACACATGACCAATTATGATGGCAGTTTTTGTTCTTAAAGGGACACTAAAAAAATATGCATTCCTATCTCAAAAAGTGCCTTCTATTGATCTCAGGCTCTTCCAAATCTTGAAATTCCTTTTTTGCTACAGTAATTCCACTTTCTGTTAAAGGGTGGTTACATTTGTTCTCCATGGCTCTACAGGGACATAGCCAGAATATCTTGCTTGCTCCTGAGATGGACTAGGGTTTATTGATTTTGGACTGTGGAATTTGTAGTGTGAATACACCAGTGCACGTGACCAAAACTAACACGTGCTGCTTGTACTGAAGTGAGGAGGGAAATGAGACATTCGGGAGCTCAGGGAAGATGTTTTAAGGAGGAAGAAAAGCACAGTATTTATTATTATACAGGATTTATATAGCGCCAACAGTTTGCTCAGCGCTTTACAATATAACAGGTGACAATACAGCAACAATTCAGTTCAATACAAGAGGGATAGGAGGGCCCTGCTCTTTGGAGCTTACAATCTAGGAGGGAGGGAGAACACATTTCATGAAAAATAGGTTATAGGGCCATTAAGTGGTGGATGTGTGTAGATTACTAGTACAAGGATTTAATTTGTCACTTAAACTACCAGTTATTGGCCCTTGGATAAGGCAGAGTGAATCCCGCCACTGACTAATATCTGATCAGCCCAAATATATCTTGAATGAATGAAAGAAAACGGGAAGGATCTGGTTAACGTATTTGATACTTTTCTGCCTTAATACAGATGTCTTTTTCCCTGCCTTTTATTGGATATAGTTATTCTGAACTGGACAAAACGTGCTATAGCTTTTCTTTATTGCTCTTGGCAACATTTAATACTGAATTGTACAAAGTCTAAAACCTGCAGGAATATTGTAATGGTATAGCAGTGGGTACACACTGATTGCTTTCTCCTTAAAATATGTGCTGAGAATGAAGAATAGAAAGTACAAATATGGTTTAAAGGAGTCAAGGACAAATGATGAATTGATATAATTTTCTGGGTTTGGAATCCTGGCAGAGCTAAATGATGGGAGACTTCAAGACTTTCCCTGAAAAAGAGGTAGGGATGCACGGATACCAATTTTTTAAGACTGAGCATGAGTATCAATACTTTTTCTCAAGTACTCGCTGATATTAATTACCGATTACCTATTTTTAGTGTCATGTGACAATTGTTTTAGAAAATGAAAAATTATTACTTGAGCCTAGATTCACACTCATGCAGTGTGGGGACCAATAACTGATTAATGATGGGGGGTACGATAAGGGGTTTCAGTGTATGGCGAGGGGGGGGGGGTCTAAGTAAGGGGTCAATGTATTGCGACTAAGAGGAGAAGGCGTGAAGGCGTAATGTATGGATATGCGGTGGTGGGCAGTAAGGGCTTACTGGATGGAGATGGGGATGCTGGAAGGGGTTAATAATGATACAGAAAGGTTGGACTAGACTCTGCTTACCCTGGAGTGCAGGAGGCCATGCTCCGTAAGAAGTGCCAGGAGTCAGCAGAGGGTGGAGGGAGAGCCGATGCCCAGGGTGTACATAAAGGTGACCCACGTGGTGTAATAGTAAGCCTGCCCCCCCTCCTTCCTGACATGCAGTAAGGTCACGTTCTAGGTCTGACATTTACCAGCCTGAGGATCCACACACAGCCCACGGCACCCAGCTCACACCCTGCTGAAACCTCTCCATTCTGCCCATGGACGTTTCCCAGCACTCCCACCCTGGAGAGCCCAGCAGTGGTCAGTTACAGACGGGAAGGAGGTGGACACGCACACACGCGCCATCTCTGCTTCTAGGATCACACACGTGGAATGAAGCAACCATGTATTCGTTGAAAAAAAAATGCAAGGCAAATCTATAAATGGTGGCTGTGCCGAGTGAGAACCCTCTTCTGTAGTGGTTGTCAGCTTCTTCCGTGGTCCATTGGTTGTGTGTGGTTGCATTGGTCTGGGCTGGACCCATGTGGTTATGGGATTGGGATCATACCTGGAGTTCAGTTTTAAGCTTGGTTTGATTTGGAAGGTGTCCTGTCAAAGTGTGAAATTATTTGGCAGGTGGTAGTTGGTCCACAAATAACAGTCACTCTGTCTGGAATGTCCTCTTCATAGCAGTGTGTATGTCTATATTCTGGCCTATTTGGCCTTAAAGATACGCAACTTTACCAGGCTGTTGCCTGTGAGTTGTGAAAGTCGGTGTAGTAGAACACTGATTTGGTAGTCCAAATAGCTTGGAGGATGTTTTTTGCATTGTATTCTGTGTGGCGTTGAACCCCTGCACTGGAAACGTTTATTAGGAATAAAGGCCGGCAGAAATGCCGTTAAGCAAATGTTCACCTAATTGGGCCTTGAGCCTTGAGCTTTCCTCAATCCTAAATCTTTACAGTAAAAAAAAAAATCTGATTGCCTCCTGTGGTATCAGAAAGGATTCCTTTTTTTTTTTTCTTCTTTCCCTCACTGTAGCAACTTGGATTATGGTTTTTTGTGTTTTTTTTTTTTTTTTTTTTTTTTTTTTTTTAGCCTTTCTCTGGATCAACTGTGGGTATAGGATTATATTGGGGTATTTCAGTATCTTTTACTTGTTGGTTGAACTGGATGTACTAGTGTGTGTGTGTGTGTGTGTGTGTGTGTGTGTGTGTGTGTGTGTTTTTTGTTTTGTTTTAACCTCACTATATACCTATGTATGTATTTATTGCCATTTGTAGTATGGCAAACACCTTTTTCTTCTAAGGTATGGGGTATTGCTATTTTTTTTTTTTTTTTTTTCACTAGAACAATGTTCTCATCCACACATTCTTTTTTGTGCTATACACTGTATGAAAACCCGAATAATTAACTTATTTGTGCCCCCTTTTTGTTCTAAATATTTCAATAAAAATGTGGTGTTTTATCTGTTCGATAAGTACAAGAATAACCATTGGTCTTGACAGAAATCTTGCCAGTGTATGACGTCCTGTGCTCCCTGCCTGTTCTACATTTATATCGGGTACATGCATAGTTTTTAGTACTATAAAACCTTACCCATTCATTGTATGGAGGAAGAAAGGACATTTCAGTAGTACTACACTGATTCCAGATATAGCAGGTTTTGCCACCCTAGGATGGGAAGTACATTAATATCAGTTGGAAGTAATGGAATAAAGCCTGAAACTGAGCCCCCAGATCAATTGCAGCTTATCAAGGGCTGGAGAGCTGTAATATATTACGTTTCTATTTTTGGGTTTAGGTGCACGTTAACATTTTCACACAAGGGACTGAAAAACCAAAGAAAGTATCCATGCTGTCTACTGTTTTCTTTATATGTGTGTGTGTGTGTGTGTGTATATATATATATATATATATATATATATATATATATATGTGTGTCCGTTTTCTCTTGCATTTTTACTCCTTGTCCTAAAAATGTGAGGTTATGAGAGATTAATGGAGATTATACCTTTGGGGATAATGCATGACTCTTTGTGCTCCATTTAGTCCTAAATAAACCCTGTAAATTTGGACGGTTACTATGGTGACGTTAACAAAAGCTTTAACATATGAGCTAAAGCGAAGGCTTAGAGGCTTACTGTCAGTTATGATGGCTAGTATGCTGCAGTTGGTAATTTAAACATGTAAAATCTCTTTGATTCTATGTTGTTTTGGCCTTGTTTTACAAATATATCACTCAAACATTAGCTATTCAGTTTTAGTGCGCAGAATTTGGTACCAAATTCTAAACAAATTTTATTTTTTTAAATGTTAATTTAAAGCTTGCATGCTTTTTGTTGCTTTTATCTCTAATATGAATGGCTTGCAACATTTTATTTTGTTGGTATCTTTTGTCATTGTATTGCAAAGACTTAAGGCCAAACGTTAGGCTGAAAGTTTCTTTATATTGTATACATATACATTTGAATGTGAGATTTGTCTCTACTTGAGTCTGAAACGTATACTGAAATCCTTCTTTTTATTGTATATGAATACCGTATATTAAATTTGAGATTTTCTGTACTTGGATTTGAACATTAGACCAAAATTCTTCTTCACATTTAAAGTACATTTAATATGTAAGTACATTTAATGAGATTTGTATGTACTTGGGCCTGAAACAGACTGATTTTTTATTTTCTTACCACTGTATACAATAAGAGTATGTTGAATGGGATTTGTCTGTACTTGATTATGAAGCTTAGACTGAAATTTATCTTTACATTGTATATCAGTACGTTGAATACTGTATGTAATTTGAATACACTTGGGTCTGAAACTTAAGTTGTTCTTTAAACTTCTCATTTTGGAACCTGTAAAGGCAGGCTAACTGAACAGCTGCTAGTGCCTACTGTAAATGGTGTAGCGGGTGCAATTACACTTTCTGTTCTTAGCCTAAGGGCTTCAGCCATGACTTCTGCTACTCTTAGTATTTTGGCTGTATGCAAACATTAGATTATGTACGAAATAAAGCAGCATGTTTATTTCCTATGAATCCCTTTAGTTAAAGCCTCTGGTAAGCTTAAGCAAACTGAAAAGGTAAAAAGTTTAATTTAAAGCAGTTCCAAAGTCACAAGATTTTCTTTTTGCTTAAAGCTTTTAACTAAAGACATGTTTTTTTTGATAGAATGCAGAGAGACTAGCATGCATGTCAGTTTTTATTGCTTTCTGTGTCCCTTTTAAGGAGATTTCATCCTTTTTTCATTTTGTCCGGGGTGATGTCCCCGGGTGGCCCCGCCCCTTACATATTTAAGAACTGTCAAACCATCGGAGCAGGCAGACAGCTGGGGGCCATCGTCTGAAGTGGAGCGTTTTTTAAAATTATTTTTTCTGGTCGTCGGCGGACGTCGTGATTGACGCTGGATCTACTGCGGGGGACATTCTTTTATTTTTTCTTTTAATAAAGGGCTTGTCAAAGACCGTGGCCTGTCTTTTTTCACACTACACATTTTGTTTTTTGTGTTTGAGTAGCGGTACCATGTACCCCATACTCATTCACATGGGGGGGTGGGATCTGGGGGCCCCCCTTGTTAACCACTTGCCTACCAGGCACTTATACCCCCTTATTTACCAGGCCAATTTTCAGCTTTCAGCGCTGCCGCACTTTGACAATTGCGCGGTCATGCAACATTGTACCCATATGAAATTTTGATCATTTTTTTCTCACAAATAGAGCTTTCTTTTGGTGGTATTTAATCGCCACTGGGCGCTTTACTTTTTGCGCTATAAATAAAAAAAGTGCAAAAAATTTGAAAAAAAAAAAAAGTTTCTTTGTTTCTTTTATAAAATTTTTCAAACAGGTATTTTTTCTCCTTCACTGATGTGCGTTGATGAGGCAGCACTGATGGGCACTGATAGGCGGCACTGATGGGCACTGATAGGCGGCACTGATGGGCACTGATAGGCAGCACTAAAGGGCACGGATAGGCGGCACTGATAGGTGACACTGATTATGGGTACTGATAGACGGCACTGACTGGCATCACTGATGGGCACTGACTGGCGGCACTGACTGGCACAACCCCTGGGCACTGGTGGGCAGCACTGGTGGGCGGGCACTGGTGGGTGGGCACAGGTGGGTGGCACTGCTGGGCACAGGTGGGTGGCACTGCTGGGCACAGGTGGGTGGCACTGCTGGGCACAGGTGGGTGGCACTGCTGGGCACAGGTATGTGGCACTGCAGAGTGGCACAGGTGGGGGCACTGCTGGGCACGGGTGGGCGGAGCTAGTGGGCGCACTGCTGGGCACAGGTGGGCGGAACTTGCGGGTGTCACTGCTGGGCACCGATCATCAGGGCACTGATCATCAGTGCCCTGATGATCGGTGCCGATCCCCGCTCTGACAACTGCTGGTTCTCGGCAGTACTTTCCTCACGATCTGACAGCGTGAGGAAAGTGCAGCCGAGAACCGGCACTTGCATTTCCCTCTGATCAGCGTGTCATTGGACACCGCTGATCACGTGGTAAAAGGCCGCTGTGTTTGGCCTTTTACCACATCACGTGATCAGCTGTGTCCGTAGGACACAGCGATCACGGAGATCGCCGGGTGCGCGCCCCCTGGGGCACGCAGGAGAGCGCGTTCTGGGAGGACGTCATATGACGTCCACCCAGAACTGGCCGGCCGCAGTGCAGCCGTCATTCGGCTATCTGCGGTCGGCTACTAGTTAATGGGGGCTTCCAGATTCTGATAAGCCCCTGCCGGCAGACCCCCACAACCACCTGCCAGGGTTGTGGGACAGAGGCCCTTGTCCCCATCAACATGGGGACAAGGTGCATGGGAGGGGAGCCCCCCTGCCCCAAAGCACCCCCCTATGTTGTGGGCATGTGGCCTGGTATGGTTGGGGGGAGGGGGCTCCCCCTTTCTTGACCTACTGGGCTGCATGCTCGGATAAGGGTCTGATATGGATTTTGGGGGATACACCCACGCCATTTTTTTTTTTTTTTTAATTTTATTTTGCCGTTGCAGTTCCTCTTAAAATCCATACCAGACCCGAAGGGCTTGGTGTGGATAGGAGGGGGGACCCTATGCTGTTTATTTTTTTAATTGCCGGCAATTCTTTTACATTCAGCTGTCAGTGGGTAACCCCGCTGACAGCTGAAACATTGACACATGGTTGTCACTACTAAAATACATGACTTGATAAAATAACTCACGCAGTATTTTAGTAGAGTGCACTTTTTTCTGACCTCCGGAACAGATTAATTGGCTTTCAATGCATTCCTATGGGAAACTGCGTTTGGTTTACGAATTTTACACTATACGAAAAGTCCTGCAGCACGAATTAAATTAGTTAACTGAGGTATGCCTGTATGTAGGTCCCTGTTACTTGCTTTGCCTTCCCAAAATACTTCTCGTTTGGCTTTCTCTAGATTCAGTCACTGATAAACATACTGAAAATGAGTTCAGAATGTCTGATCTACATATTTTATTTAATAGAAAAAATAGAACATTGGGTTACTTGAGAAAGTAACTCATTGGAATAAAATGACAAGACAATGCAAACTTAGAGAAACTAACCAAGGAATATTTTTAGAAGGGGGTTACCAATGGCAGCCCTCAAATTTTTCGTGGCACGGATTTTATATAAATTACAATATAGGCTAACTGAACATGTTAGTGCTGGCCGCATATGCGCTTTTTTATTTTGGTAGACCTCAAAAAAGCAAACTCTTGTTTCCAATTGTACATTTGGGGTGGGGTGGCACAGTTGCTGATGTCAGGAATAAGATCGTTTGACCAGCATCTGTGCATTACATTATTACCCACCTCCCCAGTACCACACCTTTTAGAGAAAACAGAACCAAATATTTTGTGGTGCTAAGTAGTTTATATGGAATTTGTTAATGATCACAAGAAAAGCAGTAAAATATATCCCCTGCAGTCAGCAACAATAGCCCCTCCAAGTAGCAATAGATCCCCTGCAACAAAATGCCCCTTCAGCAACAACAGATCTCCCCAGCTACAATAGACCCCCGGGGCAATATACCCCCTAGCAACAACAAATCAACCCCACAACAATAGACTTCTTCCAGCAACAATAGACCAGCCAGCATTAATAGACCATCCAGCAGCCAGCAAAAAAGGACCCCTCCCTCAACAATAGATTCCTCCCAACAACAATGGATCCCTCCCTCAATAGATCTCCCACCAGCCAGCATTAATGGACCCTCCAGCAGACCCTAGTACCCCTTGGCATACATACATTCAGTGCTGGAGGTACCGGAACTGCTTTCCCCCACATTCCCGTTGACTAAAGCCCTGGCAATACATCATCATTTGTAGCTATCAACAGTCGTGTTAAACAGCTGTAATTGCAATTAAGTTATGTCGTATAGTACAGCTCTATACATTATCTGTTTGATCATAGTTCAGTTCCCCTTCATTTACTGACCATTCTGGCTAAAGAAGCTTTTTGGTTACACAATCATCATTTTAATAGTAATTTTTTCATAAAAAGTAACATAATTGTTAAGTAAACATCTAGTAGCATGTATACCTATATTACGTATACCCTTTTTAATTAAAAAATTTGCTTTTTATTTACTTCAGGAGCTGACACGTGACTGGCAAAAAAAGTTCTTTTTAGCTACATCCACAAAAGCATAGTGCATAAAAGCGGATAAAGTGCTTAACGTTATCTGCTTTTTATGGAAATCTGGAGTATCATCATTGATATTCGAAGTGTGCTGCAGTTTTATTTCTTCCCCATGTGTTAAATAGACTATATTTGACTGCCAGTGAAGACAGACTGTTGTGAAAATGGGCCATTAAATAGGAAGTGCTGCAGCAATGACGATTTACCACACTGCTCCATGAATTTTAAAGATTTCCTCTCTACTCCTCGTGTTTGTAGAAAAGGTTATCCATAGATTTACATTTTCTAAAATATCTAGGGCTTTATGATGTGACTTTCTAAAGGTTTGACCAAATCCGTATGTATTTTAGCTGAGTTCTGATGGCACATTCTCATTTCAATTTGTTGTCCCCAGTGGTACCCAGAAAGCTATTTGTATTTTGGCTACTCCACACTGATGAGGAATAATGTGTGATCGTTACGAGTTAGTGCATATTTTGCTTTGTACTGTTAGTAAAGAGTTGTCCATCCAAAATAGATCTTTCAATGCTGAATTGCATCTGTAGATTTGTAGTAATCAATGTTTTTGCATGCTTTTTGGCTTGAGTATATAAACTCTAATGCACCTACATGTGCATTTTTTTAATTCATGCCCCTGAAAGACCTAATTTATCAAGGTCAGTGTATGGCTAGTTGAAATTAGTCGCATTCAGCTGGACTCATTCTATAATGACAAATAGGTCAACAAACTCAAAACTGTCAGCTGATCAAGTCTTCAAAGAAAAAGTCCAAAGGGGTGGGCATTAAAAGACATTAAAATATTTTTAAAATATTAAAATAAAATAAACATTAAAATAATTTTTCAGCACTTGGTCCAAATGCTGACATGTAAGACCTAATTTTGCATGGTTTCCAACATTTACAATAAAAACGAGGTCTTTGTCGTGCTAGGTGTTCATATACTGTTTTTGGCATTCAAACTTGCCACAGCCAAAGAGGGAAATAAGAGATATTTTCCCCGAAGCTAAGGAATCGATGGTCATCAAAAGGGTCACTTGTTGGCTTTGCTTAATGGCATCTGTGCCAGAACTGTTCAGGCACTACTGAGTGGCAAATCAGTTTGCCCTGGTTTTGGATCAATCTGCCTGCATTCTAGATATGTGGACATAACTAATGTGATACAATTTCTGCTAAAGTGTTGTCCTCTGCCATTTTGCCTAAGTCACAAAATTCTGTATAGCAGGGGTGTCTAACTGGCAGCCCAATATAGCTATGAATGCAGCCCAACACAAAATTGTAAACTTGCTTAAAAATGTTTATTTTTTTCAGGACTTTTTTTGTGAAAATGCATTCACACTTGACAAACAGATGACGCCGAAGAAAAATTTGACTGTCTCTTTACGGGACTTTTATAAGTTTTAGCTTCCCAAAGAAAAATATTCCTCGGTTTACAATTACGCCTTATACATGTCATCAGGTTTTGGCAGCATCTATATTTGTGAGCAACTATTTTCAAGGATGAAGCACACGAAGGGCAAAATTGGAACCAAAATATCTGTTTAGCACCTTGAGAATTAATGGAGAATTGCTACTCTTTTACGTTTATAATAGAATTCTAAAAAATTAAGGTTTATTACTCCGATAGGAACATTGTCATAATCATTGATTTGTTGACTTATCTGCCACACTTTCTGTTCATCCGCTTTCCTTATTGTTAGTGTATTTTATGTGTGGCCCAAGACATTTCCTCTTCTTGCAATGTGGCCAAGGAAAGTCAAAAGGATGGATATTCCTGCTGTGTAATATATACTGTGTCCTCAGAAACATGGAGATGGATATGCCGATCTTTGTTAAATTGTTACCATTCTAAAAAGGTTTAGGTAAAATGCCTTTGCATGTTTTCAAGACGAATACATTTTTAGGTAGGTGTGTGTGTGTATCTTGATAAAAAGTATGTCTACATTACAGTTTTCTCTGCTGTTGCATGTTTTTGTATTGTACGTAGGTGAAACCTTAATCGCTTTTGCTATTTTCATGTCTTCTCATTGTTCACTGTAATGAACCTCGCAACCTAATTAAAGTAGTAATTAGAGCTGGTATTTTGAATACAATCATGTCTGATATGGGTCAGCACTGTAAACTCTTAACTTCTTCCCGACCGCCCTATAGCAGAAGTACTGCTACAGGGTGGCACGGGTGCGCAAAAGCATCCGATTTAGGCCAGTGATGGTTGGTCTAAGTCGGATGATCGATTCCTGTCCTGCGCAAGAAAGGTACTCTAGTGAAGAGGCCTACAGGATTCTGAGCATGTCAGGTGAGAGCGAAGGGGAAGACTCACTGACACAATCTGCCTCAGAATAGGAACCTGTAGACAGCAGCAGCAGCACCCTGACAGCTCAGATGATGGAGAGGAGGTCCCTGCTAAGTTCAAGTGTACCCAACCCCGTTCTCAAGTTGCTGAGATGTTACTGTCGCTTGAATACTCTCATATGCAGCAGATTGCCAGTACTAGTACCGCTCTACCTTTTGGTGAACTTGTGAGCACCAGCGGGCTAGTACATCATGTTCTTTCACATACCAGCACTGCAGTATCACTTGGTGACATGGCGAGTCCCATAAGTGCAGTACAAGCTGGTGCGGTGGTGAGCACAAGTAGTGTCCCGCAGCCACAAAGAATTCACACACAGGCCCATAAAGCCTCTAGTATCCTTCCGGATGTGCAGCCCACAAATTCTGTAGCACCCGTACTTCCCCCATTCACTGCCCAACTCGGAATTCAGGTGGAAACAGTAAATTTTAAGTACTCCCCTTGATTTTTTTGGAGCTGTTTTTCATGGAAGATCTCTATGCATTGATTGTGGATCAAAGCAATTTATATGCACAACAGTTTCCAACCCAAATTCTAACCTTGCCAGACAATTCCCATGGAAACACAATACGGTTTCCGAATTTAAAGTCTTTTTTGGGCCTAACCCTCAACATGGGCATTACTAAAAAAAAAATGAATTGCGGTTGTAGTGGTCCACAGACCCGATTCATCATATGCCCGTGTTCTCTACTGCCATGGCCAGGCATAGATATACAGTTGTGTCCAAAATTATTCAACCCCCAATGCTGTAAAGGGGTTTAGGGACTATAGTGTACATTTGGAATTGTATTCAGAATCAAATCCTACAAGGACGTTGTAACTACCCAAATGCAACTAAAATGACATCAATTGTTTATGTAATACAGTAGTAAATGGTTCTTATGTGGTTTCTTCATTGCCACAATTATTCAACCCCTTAAAGACTACCACTCTGAAGAACAGAGGTTCATACAGGTGCTTTCCATCAGGTATTGAAAACACCTGTGGATGTCACCGAGCAGCAATCAAGCATAATAAGCACCAATTAGGCAGCTTTAAAATGACTGTGATACTCAGCTCCTTCTAGACATTTACTGGTGTGGTTACAAACATGGTGAAGGCAAGAGAATGGTCCAGGAAGACAAGAGAAGAGGTGATTTCTCTTCACAGGAAGGGCAATGGCTATAAGAAGATTGCAAAGATGTTAAACATACCAAGAGACACCTTAGGAAGCATCATTCGCAAATTCAAGGCAAAGGGCACTGTTGAAACGCTACCTGGTCGTGGCAGAAAGAAGATGCTGACTTCGACTGCTGTGCGCTACCTGAAGCGTAGAGTGGAGAGAAGTCCCCGTGTGACTGCTGAGGAACTGAGAAAAGATTTGTCAGATGTGGGTACAGAAGTTTCAGCCCAGACAATAAGACGCACACTGCGTAATGAAGGCCTCCGTGCCAGAACTCCCAGGCGTACCCCCTTGCTGTCTCCAAAGAATAAGAAGAGTCGACTGCAGTATGCCAAAAGCCATGTGGACAAACCACAAAAGTTGTGGGATAGTGTTCTGTGGACTGATGAAACAAAATTAGAACTGTTTGGGCCCATGGATCAACGCTATGTTTGGAGGAGGAAGAACAAGGCCTATGATGAAAAGAACACCTTGCCTACTGTGAAGCATGGTGGAGGGTCAATCATGCTTTGGGGCTGTTTTGCTTCTGCAGGTACAGGGAAGCTTCAGCGTGTGCAAGGTACCATGAATTCTCTTCAGTACCAGGAGATATTGGATGGAAACGTGATGCAGTCCGTCACACACCTGAGGCTTGGGAGACGTTGGACCTTTCAACAGGACAATGATCCCAAGCATACCTCCAAGTCCACTAGAGCATGGTTGCAGAGGAAAGGCTGGAACATTTTGGAGTGGCCATCGCAGTCACCAGACTTAAATCCGATTGAGAACCTCTGGTGGGACTTAAAGAAAGCAGTTGCAGTGCGCAAGCCTAAGAATGTGACTGAACTGGAGGCCTTTGCCCATGAAGAATGGGCGAAGATACCCGTAGATCGCTGCAAGACACTTGTGTCAAGCTATGCTTCACGTTTAAAAGCTGTTATAACTGTAAAAGGATGCTGTACTAAGTACTAAGATTGAATGTCACTTGGGGGTTGAATAAAACTGATAATGCTGTGAGCACAGAAAAGACATTTGTGGTTATTTCATTATAACTGTTATGTTATATTTGTCTGACCTACAAGTGCCTCTTTAATGTAAATGTAAGCAAGATGACTGAATGATCAAAAGCAATGTCAAACTGGCCAAAACACTCAATTTCAGTGGGGGTTGAATAATTTTGGACACAACTGTAAGAGTATAATGCATTTTATGCATTTCAACGACTATACACTGTCGTCCTCGGGGTGATCCTGCATTTGACCGGCTCCACAAAATTCGGCCCCTCGCCCTGACTTGACAGGGCCTGCCGCAACAAAGTCCGCCGGGCTCTGGATGCACCCAGAGGGGGGGAGCAGTGCCGCTCGAGCCTCCTGCCGCACGGCCCAGAACTCCGCCGCAGCGTCCGACCTGGCAGGGCCTGCTGCGGCCTGCCACAACAAAGTCCGCCAGGCCGCCAGTCAGCATCAAAGCCCGATCGGCATGGCTGCCTGCTAGTCAGCTGCCACCCGGTTAGCGGCAGGTGGAGGGCGGGCACCGATAGTCTCCCCCGACCCTACCTGCACCTGAAGGTGGGGAGCGGTGCCACCTAGGCCTACCTCCAAGACGACTACAGCACCCGGCCTGCCGGGGCCTACCACGGCATACCACAGCACACTCCCCTGACATCCGAGCAGCGGTAAGCCTGCAGGGGGCCTTAAAGGAACATCCCTGGTCCCCACCCACACCTGAAGGAGGGAACTGGAGTGGGCCTATTTCCACTGGAGCCCAGCAGATGAACTCGGCCTGGTGAGGCCTACCACAGCCAACCACGACGTGGCCTGGCCCAGTCCTGAAGCCCATCTGTCTATCCCCCGTGAGTACAGCCACCGTGGAAGAGGGCCTGGGGCCTGCGGAGGCCGTCAGATACCTGGGAGTCAGGCACCTGGACTCACTACACACGCACACACGTACATGCCAACTCCGGATCCCTGGAACCTGGGAGACCCTATACCTCGTAGTCCCCTGTATAATCTGGAATTCGCAAAATTGGAATATGTAGCTTGATAGCAACTATGCTACTACCCCTCTGCATCGGCAACGGGCGCCATAGATCCCCTGGGGCCAGTACTACCCCTGGTCACAAGATGCCTAACTGAACTCAACCTATCTTGAACTTAAGCACAAGAACTCTAGCTGCAGGAAGATACAACAACGAGATACCCCACTGCATGCTGGACTATCTGCAATCAAGCACCCTGGGAAACATTTCTCCACACCTGACTACCACTCCGTATACCTTTTTTAAAATGCCTCCTCTACTCCTCCTTTTTCATATTCCTCTCCTGCGTTTCCAAAATCTTTTCTCTGTCCCTCTGCTCGACCCAAACAACTGTACATCTCACCTTCACTGCTTCCATCTCCCCACTACTGCTCTCATCACCTCCTGTTGATAATCCACTCTCCTGCTGACCCGAATGCCAGAACTGGAAGACCTACACGCTCATGTACATCCCGCTCCCATGCCACCTTTCTCACCCTTCTTCTCCTAACCTCTGAGGATATCTCCCCGAACTCTGGTCCTCCACTACCTCGCCCACACACAAGACATCCCCTTTCTTCCGTGACCTGCTGCAACCCTCTCAACCTAATATCTGTCCCCGTGCTCCGCAAACCCACCCTCCCGTTTTCATGTGCACTCTGGAAGGCCCGCTCGGTCTGCAACAAGCTCACCTCTATCCATGACCTCTTCATCTCCTGCTCCCTTAACCTCCTAGCAATCACCGAAACCTGGATCCAAGCAACAGACTCTGCCTCCCCCATAGCACTCTCCTATGGATCTCCTATGTGGTCAGAAAGGTGGTCGGGTTGGTCTGCTCCTGTCACCACTGAGCACCTTCCAAGTCCTCCCAAACCCTCCCTTTCTATCATTCCCTTCCTTCGAGAACCACTGCATCCGGATATTCTCTCCAATCTCTCTGAGGATTGCAGTGATCTATTGGCCTCCTGGACCCGTGTCCTGCTTTCTCAACGACTTCTCCGCCTTGTTACCCTTCTTTCTCTCCTCAGAGCTACCCACTATCATTCTTGGGGACTTCAACATCCCTATCAACATCAATAACCCGGCTACATCCCAACTCTTCCACAAAACCTCGTCTTTTGCGCTCACTAAGTGTATACAGTCCACCACTCACTCTGACGGGAACACTCTAGACCTTGTCTTCTCTCATCTTTGCACTCCCTACAACCTCACAAACACCCCCTTTCCTCTCTCTGAGGACAGGAGACAGAGAAGGTGATGATGTTGTGATCAAACACCTATCCCTCCAAATGGCAAACAATTACCAGCAGAAACCTCCAGAACCTGAACCCGGCTCTCTTCCACTTTGCAGCTGACCAACTTTACGACAGTATCCTTCCCCTGTCCTGCCCTGACCTGGCTACTACCGTCTACAACAATTCGCTGGCAGCCGTTCTAGACTCGCTTGCACCCCCAACAACACAAAGCATTAGGCCCCGACCGCTACAACCCTGGCAGACTGACCACACCAAAAGTCTCAAACGACATAGTTGTGCACTGGAGCGACTATGGCGTAAAACAAAATCCCGACAAGCGTTCACCCGATATAAATCTGCCTTCTTAACATACACTTCCTCCCTTCATGCTGCCAAACAAGCCTACTTTGTTACCCTCATTAATACCTTCTCCTACAGTCCTCGCCGGCTCTACTTTTAACTCTCTACTTTCTCCACCTCCACCCAGTACCTCACTCACCACCCACGAGATTACTAACCACTTCAAAAACAAGATTGACGCAATTCTTAGGGACATCTCCACTGCCCAGACATCCACCCCACCTAGCATTCCTCACACTAAAACCCCCTCAACACTTCGCTCTTTTGACCTCGCTACTACCGAAGAGGTCACTAAGGTCTTCTCAGAATCCTGCCTCACCACCTGCCCCTGGATCCTGTCCCCTCACAACTCCTACGGTCACCCTCTTCTTCCATCCTATGCTCCCTCACTCACATCTTCAATCTTTCCCTCTCTACTGGTACCTTCCCCTCCCCTCTAAAGCATGCGCACATCACACCCATACTTAAAAAACCCTCCCTGGACCCCACCTACCTGAACAACTTAAGACCCATCTCCCTGCTGCCATTTACCTCTAAACTCCTAGAACGCTTAGTCTATAATTGCCTAAGCTCCCACCTCACCGACAACAACCTTCTCGACCCTTTACAGTCTCGCGTCCGCCCCCAACACTTCACTGAAACTGCCCTACTCAAACTCACCAACGACCTACTAACCGCCAAAACTAATGACCACTATACAGTACGCCTACTTCTCAACCTCTCTGCACCTTTTTGACACGGTTGACCACCCCCTCCTCCTCAAACTACACTCTCTTGGCCTCAGAGACTCCGCTCTCTTCTGGCTCTCCTCCTATCTATCACAGCGCTCCTTCAGTGTTACCTATAACACTGCCACCTCCTCTTCACTCCCTCTCTCTGTTGGGTTCCCTCAAGGCTCTGTCCTCGGACCCCTTCTCTTCTCCATCTACACCTCCTCCCTTGGCCAACTGATAAACTCCCACGGCTTCAATTACCATCTCTATGCTGATGACACACAAATCTATCTTTCTACCCCTCACCTCATCCCTTCAGTCTCCATTCATATCACGCGCCTACTAAGTGACATATCAGCATGGATGTCACTCCACTTCCTCAAACTCAGTCTGTCCAAAACTGAGCTCCTAGTATTCCCCCCAGCCCGCGCCGCCCCCCCTGACTTCTCCATCAAGATCAACAACACTGTCATCAGTCCCACCCCTCAAGCCAAGGGTGGGACTGATGTCATCTAGGTGTCATCCTAGACTCCAATCAGTCCTTTCAGCCCCAGGTCCAATTGCTGACAAGTTCGTGTAGTCTTCACCTCCGCAACATCTCCAAGATACGACCGTTCCTAACCTCGGAAACCACTAAGCAACTCATTCACTCCTTTATTATATTACGCCTCGACTACTGTAACTCCCTCCTTATTGGCCTACCTCCACGCAAGCTATCCCCACTTCAGTCTATCATGAATGCTGCTGCCAGACTCATCCACCTTACTAACCATCCTGTATCTGCCAATCCCTCCACTGGTTTCCAGTCGCCCAATGGATAAAATTCAAAACACACTGACGTACAAAGCCGTTCATAACACTGCCCCAAACTACATCACCGATCTGGTCTCCAAATATCACCCTAACATTACTCTCCGCTCCTCACAAGACATCATACTCTCTAGCTCCCTTGTGTCCTATTCCCATGCTTGTCTCCAGGACTTCTCCAGGGCTTCCCCCATCCTCTGGAACTCACTACCCCAATCTATCAGACTATCGCCTACTCTGCTCACTTTTAGGCACACTCTGAAAACCTATCTCTTCAGGGAAGCCTACCCCGCCCTCAGCTAATACTGGAATCCTCTACTCTCCCAACCACGCCATCCCCCACAGTTATTACCTTTTGTACCACTGTCCCCTCCCTACTAGATTGTAAGTTCCAAGGAGCAGGGCCCTCGAATCTCTCTTGTATTGTTACTGTACTGTCTCCTACCATATTGTAAAGCGCTGAGCAAACTGTTGGTGCTATATAAATCCTGTATAATAATAATCACCTTAATCAAAATACTATGCTATGTTGAGTCAATAGAATAATTTATTTTTTTTTTACCACAAGTTTTTAGAAAATGATAAATAATTTGTGGAATTACTCCCCAAAATGCATTCAACTACTTCTCCGGAGTATGGGGATACCACATGTGAGAGGTTTTTTGACAGTCTAGCCAAGTACAGGGCCCCAAAATCCAATAAGCACCTTCAGACTTTTAAAGGACTTTATTGCCTCATTACACTTCATGACTACCTATCACAGTTTCGGAGGCCATGAAATGCCAGGATAGCACCTAACCCCCCCCCAAATGACCCCTTTCTGGAAAGTAGACACCCCAAGGAATTTGATTAGAAGCATGGTGAGTATTTAGCAGATCTCATTTGTTGCCACCAGTTTTTGGAAAATGAAGAAAGAAAACAAAAACAGATATATATATATATATATATATATATATATATATATATATATATATATATATATATATATATATATATATATATATATATATATATATAGAGAGAGAGAGAGAAAGAGAGATATATAGATATAATATATATATATTTTTTTTAATATTTCAAAACCTTGTGAGAAAAAAAAATTAGATCTGCTAAATACTCACCATGCCTCTTTTTAAATTCCTTGGGGTGTCTACTTTCCAGAAAGGGGTCATTTGGGATGCTTTGGTGCTGTCCTGGCATTTCAGGGTGTTTGTACTGTCCTGGTATTTTAGCACCTCAAGAAATGTGATAGGCAGTCAGAAAGTAAAAGCTGTGTAAATTCCATTATCTATACCATAGTTTGTTGATTCTATAACTTTCACACAAAGCAATCAATATACACTTATTGGGATTTTTTTTATTTTACCAAAAACGTAGCAGAATACATTTTGGCTTAAATTTATGATGAAATCTGAGTTTTTTGGATATTTTTTTTATGACAGAAATGGCAAAATATCGTTTTTTCTCAATTTTCAGTCTTTTTTTGTTTATAGCGTGAAAAATAAAAAGCTCACAGGTGATCAAATACCACGAAAAGAAAGCTCTATTTGTGTGGGAAAAAAAGCACATTAATTTTGTTTCGGTACATCATTGCATGACCGCACAATTACCATATGAAATAGTGCAGCGCCGAATAGCAAAAAAAATGCCTGGTCAGGAGGGCAAGTTGTTAAAAAAAAAACAAAAAAACCTGTAATTAGAGAAATGATTAGGCTGCCCTTTCTGACCATTCTTAAAGCTGAACTCCAGACTTTCCGTAACAGCTACAGTTGCTAATGCATGCCCAGTGAGATCAGCACTGTACCATGTGATTGCTGTGGTCTATCCCAGCAAGGCTGAATAATGCAGCCAGTGTTTGAGGAAACCAAGTTGTGTTTTTTGTCAGCCAGCCAGTGTCCCTGATCACTTGCCACCCCAGTACATAAGTGTAACTACTGATCAGGGGCACTGGCTGGCTGCTCTGGTGACAATGTCCAGATGGTGTCCCTCATCACTGGCCGCATAGTACACTGTCATTATACCACTGCAGCCAGCCCCTGAACCCACACCTGTACAGTGTCACTATAGCAGTACAGATGGCCACAGTGTCCCTGATCGTTGCCACACCAGTACAGTGTCACTATACCAGGTCAGCCAGCAAAAGGGCTCCTGATCACTGTCACTCCAGACCAGCGCAGTCAGCAACCGTGTCCCTGATCACCACCGTGACAGTCAGTGTTCCCATACTGGCGAAGCCAGCAACGGTGTTCCTGATCGCTGCCATACAAGGTCCAGTGTCCTCAGACCAGTGTAGTAAGCAACAGTGTTCCTGATCACTGCCACACCAGTGCAGCCTGCAGCAGCGTCCCTGACAACTGTCAGAGCATTAGTGTCACCAGACCAGTGTAAGTGAGCAGCAGTGTTCCTAATTGCTGCCACACCAACAGTGTTCCTGATAGCCACCACACCGGTGCCAATGTCACCAGACTAGTGCAGCTAACTATAGAGTTCCTGAGTGCTACTACAACAGTCATTGTCACCAGGCCAGTAATCCTGGTGATCACATATGTAAACAAAGGCTGCATGCTGCAACAAGTGTTCTGTTTCCATGACCGAAAACTGAGCATTACCGTACATTGTTTTTTTATACAATCTTGGTGGGTTTTTGTGACGCACAAGATAGCGTCTGGTAGATAATCAGTCCAAACATTAAAAATGTCTCTCATATGCGGTATCCCCATATTTGGAAGCGTAGCAGATATTTTGAGGTTTAATGCGAAGTATGCCTATGATGTGTGTTAGGAATCTCTTATTAATTGACTATGTTGTGTGTAAAAATAACATTTCAGCAGATTCATATGCCTCCTAAAAATTCCTTAGTTGTCTGCTTTCCAAAATGTGGTCATTTTGTGAGTGATTCTATTGTCCTGGCACTCCAGGGCCTCCAAATATGTGATAGTTTGGAATTTAGATGCATAATGTATGCTCCATTGAAAGCTTGAAGGTGGTCCTTGCATTTTAGGCCCCTCTATGCATCTAGGCTGCAAAAAAAAGTAACTTGTGGTATTCCCATACTTGGGGAGAATAGCAGTGTGTTTTGGGTTGAATTTGAAGTATGCCCATGCTGTGTTTTGAGAAATAATTTATTAATTGACAGCTGTGTGCTGTTTAAAAAGTTTAAAAAAAATCCTGTGGCAAAAAATATGATCTTCTTTAATTAAAGATATGCCTCTAACTAAATATGTTGGGGATCTACTTTTATAAAATGGCAATTCAGGGCATCAAGAAATATGGCTAGTCAGGAAATTAGATACAAAATTTGTGTCCCTTGAAAGCCTGAAGATACTTCTTGACTTTTTGACCCTCCATGCAAAGCAGCCTTGAGGGTGTTTACCCACTTGAGGACCGGCTAACGTACATGTACGTCACCGGTTTGCAAGATTATACTTGGCTTATTCCTGCAGCTGCCTACTGCATAGTAGATTTCTATTATGCAGAGCCCAGGTTGTTAAAGAAATCAGTGACCATAGTATCACTCCCTATTCCATCTCTGCAGCAGTGGCTGCATTTTTGGGGTGGGGGTAGTGTTGGCCTTTTTTGGTAGGATGTAGCATATCAGGAAAGTTTCTCTCTTGCAGTCTGCTTACTGCATCAGAACAAAAGTTTGCAGGTACAGGACATTGCTGGTAAATAGGGCTGTTATAACTTCTGGTTATATTATGGTTATAGTATTTTGGGAAGGAATCATGTCTCCCTGTGGCCCTGTAGATGATGTAAGAGTTGTATATGGCCAATTGGAATAGGTAGATGGACACTTTTTCTACCAGTGTATGGATCTTCTAGTTGCCAGGTAGGGTATCGTCATTTGGTTATAACTTGCACCTCCCGTGAATTGGTTGTAGTCATGTCAGCAATGGGGTTATTGCACCTGACTGCGCCTTCCTTGGATTTCCACTGAGGTGTCTTCATGGATATCATATCTTGGTTATTCTTACAAGGGCCAAAATGTCTTCATTGCGCAAACTTGATTACTCAATTTTTTTATTTTTTTTTTTGTTACTTAGCGGTTACTATTCTTTGTTGGAAGCCCTTGCAATTTTCTTGCACTGTACCTTATGCTAGTTTACCCCAGATAAAGATATTGGGAAAAGTGGTAGGCTGGTATAAAAATTGTCTACATACAGGTGGTATCCCTGATATAAATTGGGTGACATAAGGTCCTACACAATTTTTCTGCTGCTACCCATGTAAGCTGGGCATTCAGGGGTTCCAGGTGGCTGTCTTTCCCATCATAAACACAGAAGTCATACATGTACTCTTTTGACCCTCTCACAAAGTTTATAATTTCACCAACTATCTGGCGCATTTACTGGGGATAAATTATTTGCCCAGTTCGCCCCGTACAAAGGATAAGGAACTCATCAATGCAAATATGTTTGTCAGAAGTTTAAATTTCAGAAAATTTTGGGAAAATATAATTGAGAAGTTGCCTAATTTTGTAACGCTTGTGGTATTTAGTGGTGACTTTGAGGAGGGCATGAGGATATGTCGTTAAAATGCTAAAAGCTCATAATTTTACAGTGTGTCTGGTCTAACGGAGGAATACAATGGCATATGGTGAAATGACTGTGTGGACCAATAGGACTGCACCTCAATTTTGAGAATCCCATATTTAAGGCAAAGTTGAGAAAGATTTTAAATTACTCAGCTGTGATGGGCTTCCACTCAAATGGACGGGCATAAATGGAACTGGGATTATTGGTGATGTACTGCTGGGCAAACAGGTTACATTGGTCCTCAACTGAATTGAACAAATTTTAAATGAAAACCAAATAAAAAATCTGAATTGGTGTAAAATAGAAAATACAATTCCTTTGGCAGGTTTACACAGCTCCCATATATACTATGTATTTCACCTCTGTATTTAGCTGTTTATCTGCAGTTTAGATTTCATTTTACATGTCACATGTTTCTTTAGAAATTGGGGCCATTGTTTCGGTCAGATCTGCACCTGTCTGCCTTTAGATGTTTGTGGGTGGCTTTTTCCATAGCTAAGGCAAGCCCCATAGACTATACAATTTTTCTTTATTTCCTTCCTTCCATGGGTGAAAGGAAAGAAAATAGCCTGATTTTCCCTATCAACACAGTGTTGATAGGGGAATCCTTCCCGCAACACTATTGTGTTGTGCTGGCAGGGAACCTTTCCTGCCAGCAGAACACAATGATCACTGCTAGTGCCTATTGGCACCAACAGTGATCACATGCAAAAAAAAAATCTTAGACTGGTTGTACTTAAGTCTATTGGAGGATCGACTTCAGTACAACCAACCTGTCTATAGAAAGATCACATTTTTGACACTCCCTTCTGAACCGGCTAAAATGTGATCCATCTATGGCTGGCTTAAGGTGGATAATTTTCCCTTTATATAAACATTTAATCAAGCGCTGCGCAAACTGTTGGTGCTATATAAATCCTGTATAATAATAATAATCTGTTTTAACCACTTTTTGCTTGATATTTTGTCATCGTTGTTACACTAAAGCCTTGTGGATTTTTTTTTTCTATTTCAGCTTAAGAAACCTGGCTTCATTAGAGCTGAGAGAAAATTTACTGACCTATTTACCAGAGTAAGTTAATGACTTTTATTTGCTGGGGGCTGTTTTTTCCAATTAGCTCCTATGAAAATGTGTGCACATAATGTTGACTGTCAAGGTTTACATGGTAAAACAAATGGTTTTAAACCATTAAACAGTTATAAAGTTTTTTGTACTTTGCAATTAAATCATCACAGATTCACATTATACACATTACAGATTCATTTGTGAGCTATAATTCCAGATTGATCTAGAAGTCCTACTTTCCTACATATATACCAACCCTGCTTGGAAGCACTTGTTCAAGTAGAGGTATCCGCTGTACCATGCTTGAAATTGGCTTTCCCTTTGTGAATATTTGTGAATCATTTCACAAATATAGGGTATAAATGGTTTTTGGATATTAAGGTGGTATGTCAATGGAACTAAACATTTGAAGCTGTTTTTGGAAGATGTACCAGAAATGTAGCCTTTTCTGCATATTTCCACTGAGATTATTCAGATTGTCAGATGCTGTCAGTTTGAAGCCCCCTTTACATCTCTGTAATGTGCAGGGGGAGGGAGAGGAGCTATGCTTAGCTGTTTGAAGTCTTGGGAGCAAGCAGAGCGCCTCCAGCAGACATCAATCACAGAGAGAAGGAAGGGGTGCAGATCCCAACCTGATTGTCTGCATGGGAATCCAGGAAAGTCCATGGTGCAGTTCTCAGAAGGCAGAAAAGATTTGTAGGTACTAGTAGCTCACAAGGATTAAAACTAAGCAAAAAAAAAAAAGCAAAACCTATACTTCTCTTTTAAGGAGTTACTGTAAAATGTTCTACTCTCCACTGAGGTACTGGTATTTGACAGTTGCATAAGAGGGTTACAGCTTATTGATTGGAGGAAAGGGTGTGGCTTAAAGTGGTTGTAAACCTCACACATGAAATATTAACAAATCATATCCCTCTATAGTGTGTACATGTCCCAATCCAGAGCACTAAATGTAATTTTTTTCTGCTACCTCATTCCTTTGCTATCTGCACTTCTGACAAGTTTTCATAACACCAAGAGAAAAAAGGATGAAAGAGGAGAAAGCCCCCAGCACACAGTCTGTGATTGACAGTTTTAGCTCTGTTCATGTGTGCTGTGTGAAAGGAGGTATGTCCCTTCCCTCCTATCAGCTCTCACAGCTCTTCTCACTGAGCTCTGTAGAATGTAACTTCAGCTCTCTGTCCTCTGCTTTCTGACAGCTCATACAAGCATTGTAAATTATTCACTTTGAAAGGATGTAGAGAAGATTGCAGGTAAACATATTCAACTTATGTAGGACGATTTGTTTCATCTCTGGGTATCACATGAGGCCAGTCACTTTGCTGGCTATATGTAAAGGTTTACAACCACTTTAATATCCGCTTGGGAAGATTTAGACTTGCCCCTTGTCTATCATGACAGGTTTACTTTAAATGTTTTGGGCAGCTAAAATATATTGTATAAGGGCTTTTGATTTAATGCATTTAGTTAACTCCCATCACACAATTTTGCAGGGCTTGCCTGTATATATCATTAGATTATTGCATTTGTTATAACATATGACATAACTATAGGAAGAATTAAGTATTTTCAAGAACGTCACACCCAGGTGTTAGTCATGTACACTACATACACATCAGACAACTTATTAATCCTTTTAGATCCTAGTTTTTAGTATGACTTCTTTTGCACAGTCCTTGATGTAACAAGCACTCCATGGAACCTTTCACATAAGCAACATTGTATTCTCAGATAAACACCAATTATGCTACTTTGTCCTCTAGAAAATGGTCCTTTGTTATCATTTGTACTGACCTACTGTTCCCTCTTTTTTGGCAGGTCTCTTTCCCAGCTTCATAGACTTGAAGAGCTTGATTTAGGAAACAATGAAATATATAACTTGGTGAGAGATGTTCATGTGTTTATGGCAATACCACTACAATAATGCTTTAAAATGAAAATGAAAAATATTTTAATTTAGTTTGGGACATCTTAAATTACATTTTGGTGCTGAAAGTTATGTATAAATCTACTTATTTACTGTTTGCCCACAGCACTGCCCCTACATATAATAAAATGAGGATCATAGTTTGTAATTACTGGTTCTTTTTTCAGTTGAAAGCTACCAGCAGTACAATTCGAAAAATGCCATTAACTAAGGCTAGCCACACAGTGAACTTGAAAAACACATCTGACCATTAGTGTTCCTAAACCCAGGACCCTGTGTTCACTAGATCTGGTCTCCCACAGTAGACAAAACATGGAGATGCAATTATTTTAGTAAATCTAAACTGCTAAATACCTTTTTCTTATAAGCAGTTAGAGCAGTCTTATGGCTTTTATCAGTGTCCAGCAGAACACTGGTTAAAGCTTGTAGAAGGAGTTTCAATTCTCTCCTTTGAGGCCGCCGGACCACTGACCTGTCCGGACAGTGCTAACTGGCCCTGTGCTGATCACGTGCACTCTGCCCCGGAAAAAAAAAACTCTTGAAATACACACCAAACTGAGCATGTGCAGCTTTTCTCCAAGCTGCACATACTCCTCTGTTTTAGAAGGAGAAATATTGGGGACAGCAGAAGGAGGGGAATATCAGAGAAGAGGATCGACCATCCTTTTTACACGATGCGGAAGATTAACCCCTTAGGTTTCACAGTGAGTATAACAAGCATGCTTTACTGCATATACAGACTGATTTTACAGTTGTGGGTTTAGTAACACTTTAAATTGTAACTGTACCCCTGCCCAAACGAATTACAACTTTTTACATCAAAAAGAGTGTTTGAAGAAAGTGAAACCCAAGTTTCTTTATGTAACTGCTACTTTGTGTAAAATCCAGCATGTAAGAACTGTCACTAGTATTGTGAACAGCAAGTCATGCCTGATCTTCAGGCTATCAGGATTCCGTACAGATAGCTTGTCTAGTGCAATGGATCAGTAAGCTTTTGACTACATGGAAGGCTGGAGGAAGTGATCCGGTGCTGTTGGAGGAGTTATAAAGAAAATGGAACAGATTTGTTGATTCATCCACTGGAAACTCTATGGTTTTGAATTGCATTTTTTTTATTTTTATATTCGTGTAGTACTGGAATGTGTACAAGTGTACAGCCGTGGTCAAAGGTTTTGACAATTTTTAATTTTCACAAACACTGCTGCTTCAGAGTTTTTAGACCTTTTTGTCAGATGCCACTATGGTATACTGAAGTAGAAGTACAAGCATTTCATAAGTATCACAGGCTTTTATTGACAATTGCATTAAGTTTGTGCAAAGAGCTAATCTGTGCAGTGCTGACCCTTCTTTTTCAAGACATCTGCAATTTTGCCCTGGCATGCTGTCAATCAACTTCTGGGCCACATCCTTACTGATGACAGTCCATTCTTGCATAATCAATGCTTGGAGTTTGTCAGAATTTGTGGGGGTTTTTTTGTTCACCCACCACTTGAGGATTGACCACAAGCTCTCAATAGGATTAAGGTCTGGGGAGTTTCCTGGCCATGGACCCAAAATGTCGATGTTTTGTTCCCCAAGCTACTTGGTTATCACTTTTGCCTTATGACAAGCTGGAAAAGACATTGTCACCAAACTGTTCTTGGATGGTTGGGAGAAGTTGCTCTCGCAGGATGGTTTTGTACCATTTTTAATTCATGGATGTGTTCTTAGGCAAAATTGTGAGGTGAGCCTTTTCCCTTGGCTGAGAAGCAACCCCACACACAAATGGTCTCATGGTGCTTTACTGTTGGCATGACACAGGACTAATGGTAGCGCTCACCTTTTCTTCTCCGGACAAGTTTTTTTCCAGATTCCCCTAACAATCGGAAAGGGGGTTCATCAGAGAAAATGCCTTTTCCCCAGTCCTCAGCAGTCCAATGTACCTTTTGCAGAATATCAGACTGCCTCTGATATTTTTCCTGGAGAGAAGTGGCTTCTTTGCTGCCCTTCTTGACACCAGGCCATCCTCCAAAAATCTTCGCCTTACTGTGCGTGCAGATGCACTCACACCTGCCTGCTGCCATTGCTGAGCAAGCTCTGCACTGGTGGTGCCCTGATCCTACAGCTGAATCAACTTTAGGAGACAGTCCTGGTGCTTGCTGGACTTTCTTGGGCTTCCTGAAGCCTTCATCACAACAATTGAACCTCTCTCCTAGATGTTCTTAAAGATCCGATAAATGGTTGATTTAAGTGCAATCTTAGTAGCAGCAATATCCTTGCCTGTGAATCCCTCTTTGTGCAAAGCAATGATGATTACATGTTTCCTTGCATGTAACCATGGTTAACAGAGGAAGAACAATGATTACAAGCACCATCCTCCTTTTTAGGCTTCCAGTCTGGTATTCTAACTCGGTCAGCATGACCATGATCTCCAGCCTTGTCCTCAACACTGACACCTGTGTTAATCAGAGCATCACTGACATGTCAGCTAGTCCTTTTGCGGCAGGGCTGAAATTCAGTGGAAATGTTTTCTTTTGGGGATTAAAGTGTTACTAAAGCCAGGACTCTGCATTCACTCTCTCTGGTCTCCCATAGTACGCACTACATGGAAATGCAATTATTTTAGTAAATATAAACTGCTAAATACCTTTTCCCATCAGCAGCTGGAGCAGTCTTGTGACTTCTATCCGTGTTTAGCAGAGCACTGTTTACAGCTTGTAGGAGGAGTTTTCTTTCTGTTCTAGGAGGATGTAGAACCATTGACCTCTGTCTGGACAGTGCTGATTGGCCCTGTGCCGATCACATGCACACTCCCAAGAGAAAAAAAAGTCTCTAAAAAATACACACTAAATTGAACGTGCAGAGTTTCTCCACACAATGTCTTATCAGGTGGTAAGGGGGAAACTGTAAGAATGGGAGGATCAAATGCAGAGGATTAACCCATTAGGTTCCATAGTGAGTATAATACTGCTTTTCTGCATATACAGACTGATTTTACTGTTGTGGGTTTAGTAACACTTTAAGTTTATTTTCATGACAAAGGGGACTTTGCAATGAATTGCAATTCATCTGATCACTCTTCATAACATTCTGGAGTATATGCAGATTGCCATAATAAAAACTGAGGCAGACTTTGTGAAAATTAATATTTGTGTCATTCTCAAAACCTTTGGCCACGGCTGTATATTTTTATGTATACCCTAGTCTGTGGGGTCACATAGAGGCCCAACGTCTAATTTCTATTGATGGAGAAGTTGATCAAGCATTATAAAAATTCCTTCCAATCTGTATTGTGCATACTGATAAACTGGTACTGACTGCTTTTAGCACTCTTCTCCCTGTATAGCATAGCACGATTCATTCATATATGTGGTAGGTGCAACCCTGCCTGCAAAAAGTGCTTGATTGAAAACCCATGCGGAGTAATGTAACTGCACTAATGATTGCTACAAAATTGTTTTATTGGATCACATAGATCATAAAGAGGTTAGACATTGACACGGTGAACAAATTGAAATCGTAATAAAATCAGAGTTAAAAAAACATTTGACGTCTTCAAATCTGGTTATTTATAGGCAAAAGAGAATCCACATAAGGCAATGAAGTTTCCTAACTGCGTGCATCAAAAATCAATAAGGTTCCACATGGTATCTGAGTAGGGAGACCATTCTTAAAAAATATTCTTTGGTGAACACCACAATGAATGGAATGACTTCCTAAAATGGAAACCAAGGAAAGATGGATACATAGAAAAAAATATGTGCACTAGTCATGTACTAAAACAGGATAACCATACTAGATTTTTTTGCATGCAGTTAGGAAACTTCATTGCCTTATGTGGATCCTCTTTTGCCTATAAATAACCAGATTTGAAGACGTTGAATGTTTTTTAACTCTTTGATTTTATTATGATTTCAATTTGTTCACCGTGTCAATGTCTAATCTCTTTATGATCTATGTGATCCAATAAAACTATTTTGTAGCAATCATTAGCGCAGTTACATTACTCTGCATGGGTTTTCAATCAACCACTTTCTGCAGGCAGTGTTGCACTTGTCAAACTGCCATTTTTTCTATTTAGTACCTTGGGTTTATAAATCCACACTTATATTTTAAGTGAGACGGAGATATTATTATGACACGGCTATACGTGCCAACCTAGTTGGCTGCTTCTTTTTTGTCTGATATATGTGGTAGGATTGTTGGAATCTTCTTTTTGACTTTAGAGGGGGAGATTTTTTTTTTTTCTTTTCATTTGCAGACTGTTTTATTTTTTTACCAGGATGCATTGCCCACAATGGTTTCATCTGATAGATTTTAACCTAGAAGATGCTGACAGACATAAAGAGATGACATTCACAAGATTCTGACCATTTTATTAAAAATAATTAAACCCTTGAGTACAGTTATGCATAGTGTACACTGTTATTGTCCGTGTGACTCCACAGTAAAAATGTTTTTCATGCAATCTTTTATTTGTGTAACTGTGTGTAACTGCATAATCTAAATAGTAACATTGAGATTGTGACAGCAAAAATATAAGGAAATTGGATTGCTGAAAATAAAGACTGTAATGCGCTTTTGTCATTAGAGATGTAGAGCCATTGATTCCCTGAGTATTCTGTGGTGCTTGCGGTTCTATGTAAATTTTGCTACACGTGAACTTTTTTTCGGTTTCTAATGAAATATCCTGTTTTGGATTTCAGCCAGAATCTATTGGATCACTACATAAACTTAAGGACCTCTGGCTGGATGGGAACCAGCTCGCAGAACTGCCTCCGGTATGCATATACTTTTAAAGGAAACCATCAGTGAAACAGTATTGTATTGTACAGATAAACAAAGTGCAACGCTTAATAAATATACATAGTTAAAAGGTGTGTTAATATGTATATCCAATAAATTAAAATGGTTCGTGTGGTATATTAAATGGATGTTCCACTTCAGCAGCAGATTTCAAAACAGGCTTGTGGCAGGAACCGATAATAGAATTGCGCACTCACCGGAAGCGCATAGATAATGAGCATATAATCAATAACCACCAGGATCTCTTTAAGTAGTGGAAAGTATAGGTGAGCTTCCATCTATGGATTGGTCATCAAGTCTTGGGATAGTGTGGAAATCTGCTGGGTCCAGAGGTCCCCTTAAGGATGGATGGGTGCTCAGCCTGGATAGAGGGCTCCCTCCCTCTGGATGTTGAATCAATGGGGGTGACCTGCAAGTTTAATAGCCCCAAATGGGAGCCAAAAATCAGGTGCCCATAATGTAGTATTTTAAAGTATTTATTCCAATAAATGTAAATTAAAAGCACACAGGCTAGTATTGCACAGTAAGTACAAGGTTAATGCAGAGTTGAGCAGTAGCACTGACCCTAGTAAAGATGGCCGCCGGGCTTCCTCGTGGCTCTGGCTGCAGTGATGTCGCGCTCTGTCAGCTCCTCCTTAGGCCTTTCATGCATAGCACATCATCAGAGGGGAGGTTAGCCTCCACTCCACTCTCGCTCAGAACACTAGTGACTTTTGTCATACTGTAGTCAACTGTGACGGCAGTTTATGCAACATTCCATTAGTTTCAAAAATCTAAAAAAAAAAAATGCGTTCGACGTGCTACGCAGTAACCAATATAAACATTGTGATTAATTTTTTTCATCTGATTAGTGAAAAATGTACCGCATCATTTAATCCTCACAAACCCCCATGACAAGTTCACTCTGTCTCTGTTCCTAAGCAAGTCCACTACTGAATGATGGGGGTCCCATACTCCATGATGGGCTATTCATTTAGCAAGTCCCTGAAAGATTAAATGATCTAATGTCTGATTCAACTCCGTGATATTACTATAAAAATATTAGTTTTGGGTTGGTTGATTCTTAACCACTTGCCTACCAGGCACTTTCACCCCCTTCTTGCTCAGGCCAATTTTCAGCATTCAGTGCTGTTGCACTTTGAATGACTATGGTGTGGTCATGCAACACTGTACCCAAATTAAATTTTTATAATTTTTTGGGGAACATATAGAGCTTTTGTTTGGTGGTATTTGATCACCACTATTTTTTTTTTTTTTGCTGAACAAATGAAAAAAGACCAAAAATTTTGAAGGAAAATATTTTTTTTCTCTGTTTGCTATAAAATTTAGCAAACCGGTAATTTTTCTCCTTCACTAATGTGCGTTGCTGAAGCTGCACTGATGGACACTGATGAGGTGGCACTGATAGGCTGCACTGATGGGCAGTGATAGGTGACACTGAAGGTCACTGATGAATGTAAAATGTATAATTTGGACATGCTTTAAGACTTGTTACTAGCTAAGCAATAGTTTTTGTCGGTTGAATCCTGCATCTACGGTAGGTTACTGAATTCCAGTGTAAAGACTATGTTGACCCGAACAAAGTTAAACTAGTGGGTTTCTAGAGGAGTTTTTTAGCTGTAAAAACGCTAAAGCTGAAAAACGCAGCAAACCAGCATTTTTTTGAGCAGTAATGTCTTGGCTTTTTGTGTAAAGCAACGCTAAACACTAAATGTTCTTTTCTCCTTGCTGGAGAGGAATGTATACCTGAGGACCTGTGGTGCAAAGGTCTCTGCTCTTCTTCTGCTTTTTCCAGTGTGTGGTCCTGTGCTTTCTGTTCCTCCCATGCTGCATTTTAAATATACCACAATCAGTCATCTAATCAACAGCCATTAGAGGGGCAGCTATAACATGAAGAAGCAAAGCCCTGTTGTCCTGTCCTGCACACGACCCAATGTGGACAAGTCAGTAATAGGAGGCAAAAGTGGCTGCAGGAGATCAGAGAATACTAGTTTTTTGCCCTCTACTTACTTTTTAGGGTACAGCTTTCACAGTTCAGGTCCTCTTCAAAAACCTTTTTGCTTAAATTTATTTTGTCTTTGATTTCTACTGCATCAGACAGGAAAACCGTGTTGAGTAGTGCATGTAAAAAGGAAATAACATTGCAGTGTGTTTGAAAATACATAATTTGTTTTTATCTACAGTAAGCCAAATAAAATCAACTAGGCAAGTGGAGTTCCTTGACTGTGTCATCCTTAAATTGTTAAAACAGGTTTTAAATAGTTTCCTGGGATGTAATATATTTAGATGTGAAATGTGTGCCTACCCCCCGTGAGATATCTCTGACATGGCTGTGTATTGATTTTTGGAGGACTGTTGGATTAAGCTGTATTTTCTACACATCCTACATGAAGGTAACAAATACCTGAGCAATATCAGTAAGAGTCTAGGGAATCAAAGGGCTTGATAGTTGGAATTGATGTGCAACGCCGTATGACCCCGTGTTTACACATGCTGCAGCACTAATCCATGTTAGACTCCATGGGACATATTTATCAATTGTGTCATACACATTTTTACACAGACATGGTTTTTTAAAGTAGATTATTGTGCAAAGCTGTCAGGTCAAAGAGATGAACATTCTATAGGGTGAAAACAGATGCAGCTGTGTGAAATTGAAGTACAATTCCTCCACTTTAGCTATTCATGAAGGCTAGGTTAAAGGCTAAATTCAAATTCAAAAAATTATATATAAATGTGCATGTTTTTTTTTTTTTTTGTTTTTTTTTCATCACAGGAGCCTGCAAAAAGCATTGCACTCATGATCAGTGGGTTGTGGGCGCAATGCCAGCCTCATGCAGACTATTCTTCTTTCTCTCTGTTGGAGAGCTGAAGGAAGTGTCAATGTTCTCTGGGTGCAGTGATCACTGCACTTGTAATCCACTGAGAATACAAGTCCCTCTGCCACGGTGGTAGACCTGAATTGTCTTTCATTCATAGATCTCTGTGAATGAATGATGCGACTCTGAGTAACGCACAGCCATGCCAATTTCCAAACAGACAGCTGCTGCAGGGAAGAAAAATCCCTGCATGCTTTTACAGGTGGAGGGTCAAAGGACTTGGGTGTTCTGGGGGTGAGATGGGGTTTGCTTAGCAACATGTTACATGGTAAATCCTAAATACGGATAACATTTTGAAAAGGTGACATTAGCCATCAAAAATTGTTACAGTATTATCAGAGCTAAAATATTAATATACATGTATATTTTTAAATCCTGGAGTTTGCTAAAAGCATTCTCTAAATTCACAGTATACTGTATGTATGCTGATTCTATGTAGATGTGAAGTGTAAGAAGGGAAAAAAAACATTTTATTGTAACCCTTCTTGAATAGGCAGTTTCTTTGTTTTGGATAGAGTGAAAACCATTAGGTCCTCTGTTTTGTTTTTAACTGCTTTCTGGGGCTCCGTCTTGTAGTTCTCAATGGAATACAAATGCAGTGATTTCCACACTCTGACCGAATGCCCTGCATTTTCCTATAGCTAGTTGGTTAAATTGGTTATTTTTTCTTAACCTTAAAGTTATAAAGAGGTTGCTGATATTTTGTTGGATGTATTTCTGTTATGCAGAAAGAAAAATGTACATAATAAGGCATGTACAGGTGACATTTGGTGCTATTCCATGTACACTGTATCGCCAAGAGCATTGGGACAGCCCTCCAAATCATTGGTTTCAGGTGTTCCAATCACCTCCATGGCCACAAGTGGTTAAAATCAAGCACCTGGGCATGCAGACTGCTTCTACAAACATTTTTGAAAGAATGGGTCGCTCTCAGGAGCTCAGTGAATTCAAGCATGGTACCGTGATAGGTTGCCACCTGTGCAATAAGTCTGTGAAATTTCCTTGCTACTAAATATTCCACGGTCAACTTATAGGTATTATAACAAAGTTTAACTAATTTGTATTCTGCTTACTTGGCATATCAAATGTGTCTACACTACAAAACATATTGTATAATCTAAGGAACACTGGCCCACAATATCAGTCACCAAAAGTGTCTGTAAATCTTTTTAATTCTTTAAAAATTACTTGAATCTGGAAGCGCTTAACTTGCAGTTGTAAACTTTAGCTAAAATTTGTAGCCATAGTCCTATTTCTACACTACAATGTCCAATGCCTTGTAGGATGTCAGAAAGCAGGAAAAGATCTCCCATTTTGTCTCTGGAGTTGTCAACGGCAGAGAATATGTGCAGGAGTTCAGAGGGCTTGCTGTATGCATTCCCTACATCTTTTTTATGCCAGTTGCCAATTTTAGAGTAGTTACCAGATTTAGTAAAACTGGTTTAGTACTGAACATTGTTTCTCAATGTATCCATAGATATTATTAGGGCATTTTTTCAGGTGAAGCTCAGTTCTAATACCTTCAACACTAAATGTATGCAATGGCAAGGGGCCATGTGATGTGTTGGTGGGTCTGTTGTTTCTTGTGGGGGGAGTATATTGTTACGAACCACTTGCCAGCAGCATAACCTAGTTATATGGCAGCTGAGTGGCTCTTGCACTGGGCACTTCCAGGAAAGGGATGTGCGACTGCGTCGCCGGCGACCTGGCTGTGTTTTGATTAGACACAGCACAAGCTGATCAGCGGATGCCGGCCATTGGATGATCGCCTGCACCTGCTGATTGACAAGGTGAAAGACAGAACAGAGCTATGCCTATGTCCTGTCAGCGAGGATGTGCTGGATTATGTTTCTTTGGAAAGCAGGGAATAAAATCCAGCACATCCCTTGGTAAAAGCAGCATACTGTACACACAAAAACATTGGTTAGGCACATATTGATCGCCCTAGATGTTTAACCCTTTCCCATCCAGTATCATTACAGGGATGTGCAAATCATATCGCTCGACGCATGGGACATACCATTCTGGGTGTCAGGCAGGTTGTTTTTTTCTTACGCTTAGCCCTGCTGTGGGCAAGCAGCAGGGTTTACTTAAAAAGGTTTGTCGGTGAACATGGGCGGACTGCCTGCAGCTGTGCAGGCTGAGTGTAACACTTGTCCAGCTAACACACATTCCCCCACACCCCCCACACACAGATGGGAGAGCAGAGAGGTATCTTTTTACTCCACCACATCCCACCCCCTCTCTTCTGTGTCTGCCCCGCCCCCACTCCAACCCCAGCCAGTGCTTGCTTCAGGAAGGGGATGTTTGGGAAATGTGAAAATTCATCTGGCTTTACAATGAATACCGCTGTCTGAGCCTACAGAAAGTAACCTGGGGTTAGTGATCTCTGCATTACCACAGAGCTTCCCCATCTCCCTCCTCTTCTCATTTTATCTCCCCCCCCCCCCCCCCCCGTTGTTCCTGGAGCTTCACACACTTAACTATTTCATGTCCAGTGAGAAGCCAAACTCTGCCAAAAGGGGCCGCTCAGCCACGCTCTGATGAAAGGGGCCGCTCAGCCACGTTCTGATGGAAGGGGCCGCTCAGCCACGTTCTGATGGAAGGGGCCGCTCTGCCACGTTCTGATGGAAGGGGCCGCTCTGCCACGTTCTGATGGAAGGGGCCGCTCTGCCACGTTCTGATGGAAGGGGCCGCTCTGCCACGTTCTGATGGAAGGGGCCGCTCTGCCACGTTCTGATGGAAGGGGCCGCTCTGCCACGTTCTGATGGAAGGGGCCGCTCTGCCACGTTCTGATGGAAGGGGCCGCTCTGCCACGTTTTGATGGAAGGGGCCGCTCTGCCACGTTTTGATGGAAGGGGCCGCTCTGCCACGTTCTGATGGAAGGGGCCGCTCTGCCACGTTCTGATGGAAGGGGCCGCTCTGCCACGTTCTGATGGAAGGGGCCGCTCTGCCACGTTCTGATGGAAGGGGCCGCTCTGCCACGTTCTGATGGAAGGGGCCGCTCTGCCACGTTCTGATGGAAGGGGCCGCTCTGCCACGTTCTGATGGAAGGGGCCGCTCTGCCACGTTCTGATGGAAGGGGCCGCTCTGCCACGTTCTGATGGAAGGGGCCGCTCTGCCACGTTCTGATGGAAGGGGCCGCTCTGCCACGTTCTGATGGAAGGGGCCGCTCTGCCACGTTCTGATGGAAGGGGCCGCTCTGCCACGTTCTGATGGAAGGGGCCGCTCTGCCACGTTCTGATGGAAGGGGCCGCTCTGCCACGTTCTGATGAAAAGGGATGCTCTACCAAATTCTGATACATGCATGAAGGTAAAAAAAACCTTCTCTGTGCAGCTGCTCCTCTAGTCATTGGCTCCCGCTGCTGTCAATCACAGCCAGTGAGCCAATGAGAAGAGAGAGGGGATAGGACCAAGCCACGGCTCTGTGTGTGAATGGACACACAGAGCAGCGGGTGCCCCCATAGTAAGTTGCTTGCTGTGGGGGACTCGAAGAGGAGGATCCGGACTGCTCTGTGTAATACCACTGTAGAGAGCAGGTAAGTATGATGTGTTTTTTTTTTTGTTTTTTTGGGGGTTTTTTTGGGGGTTTTTTTGTTTGTTTTTTTTTAAATTTAAGCCTTTTATATCAGTTTTTACAATCATTTTTTTTTTCCTTTCAGGTCAAGTAGATTGTCATGAGGGACAAGTAGATTGGGACCCTGATTTAGTCCGTGGACAAGTAGTTTTTAAAATATTTCAACACCCCTTCATTAGTATAGCGTCAGTGGATATGTTTAGCACTGATCACTGTATTAGTGTCACTGGTTCCGACAAAGTGTCACTCTCAGATTATCCACCACAATATCGCTGTGCCACTACAAGTCACTGATCGTCACCATTACAAGTATAAAAAAATAACCATTCCAGTATATATTCTATAGTTTGTAGATGCTATAATGTTTGTGTAAACCAATCAACACACGCTTACTGGGATTTTTTTTTTTTTTTACCAAAAGTATGTAGCAGAATACATATTGGCCAAAATGTATGAAGAAATTTTATTTTTAATTTTTTTTATTGGATATGTTTTATAGCAGAAAGTAGAAATATATTGCTTATCAAAATTTCCAGCCTTTTTTCGTTTATAGCACAAAAAATGAAAAAACTCAGTGGGGATCAAATGCCACCAAATGAAAGCTCTATATGTGGGAAAAAATATAATAATTTTGTTTGTGTACAGAGTTGCATAACCGTGCAATTGTCCGTTGAAGTAACTCATTGCCAAAAAGCAAAAATTGGCCTGGTCATAAATGGGGGTAAATCTTTCGGATATCAAGTGGTTAACAAATTCCATACAAATTGCTTAGCAGCACAAAATACTTGTCTGTATTCTCTTAAAGGGGCCGTACTGTGAGGTGGATAGGGGTGGAACCAAGGGACGGTGCTTGGAAATGGGTAGGGGGTAGAGACAAAGGGTGATTCAAAAGGAGGTCATGCCTGCACCTGTTCTCTGAGGGGAAAAAAGCCCTTAATATTATGACATGCATTTCCTAGTTTTTTTTTTTTTGTTTTTTTTTAAGCTCCATTGTCCATACCTCCATTGTGCAGTGCAAATATTTTTAGCAAGTTGCCTTAAAGCGCATGTTGGGGGAAAAGGTAAAAGATAAACAAAAGGTGTGAGGGACCGCCGGACGGCACCACTAGCACTCCACTGGTCAGGCACGCCCAGAGCGCGGAGTCTAAGCCCCAGGGTACTTGTTCACCAGGGCCCCTGATGGTGGGGATGGACTTGTAGTACCCCGGGACCAGGTCGCAACTACTGAGCACACCTGTCAGTGGTAGGGGTGTTCGCCAGGGGCTCCAACCAGGGAGAGCCAAATGTAAGGAGGTCGGGTGACCCCAATGGGATGGATGGATGGCTGAGCAAGTGCGAAGTCAGACAGGCCGAGTTGGTAACGTAGAGGGCGGTAAGGTACAAGGGAGCAGGCAGAGAATCGTCGGGTCACACGCCAGGTCAGCAACAGTAGGTCAGATCTAATGAGGGGCATTCAGGAAGAGAGGTCAGGCAAAGCAAGGGTCTGGGCAGGAGAATCAGCAGGTCAAGAGCAATCCGGGTCAATAAACTTACAAGGCACAGGTTCAGATTCGCAGGATACAGGTAGGACCAGAAGGCACTGAAATGACAGCACAGGGACATTTAAATATCCCGCCCTGCGCTGCCATTGGTGCCCAGCGGGCGGCCGCGGCTTCTACTGCGCATGCGCGAACTCGAACGCCGCGGCCGGCCCGGAACTAGTGCCCGTGTCCCCGCACAGGGCGGTGCAGTGCGCCTGCGCCGGGACCATCACGGCGGGGATCGAGAGGATCCCTGACAAAAGGTATGCAGTAAATCTCTGCAATACATGCACCTTTCTGTATGTTTTATACCTTTAAATATTGTGCAATATTTAACTATCAAAAATGCATTCCGCTTTTGTTTTCCTGTTGTGGACTGGCAACTCACAGGATTTTGTGGCCTAAAATTTATGATGAAACGATGATAGTACCGGTGAGAGAGAAACTGCGTCAGCCCTGCCCATGTTTTTTTGCTGAATACTTTCTCCTCCTCTCCACAACATAGAGTATAATTGCTCTGTAGTAGGTAAGACCTATGCATATAATGTAGCTTTGAATTTCTATCAACCGGTATTTTTTGCACATATCAAGCAGATATAACAAAACACTTTCAAAGGTTCATTTAACAGGCCAAAAGGGAAACATTAAGAGAAGTTCACTGCTAGGGTTTACATTCACTTTAAGACACTGATAAGGTTTTGTTTAAGATTGATTTAAATAGTGTTTTTTTGTCTACTTCCACAGGGTCTGCTTCATATATGAATGTCCCTTGAATTTCAATTTAGACTTTCAATGTACAGGGGTGCTGATGCCACAGATTCTTAGAATAGAATGGATAGTAGTTTCATATTTCAGTCCACACAGGGCCAGTGCTAGACTATTTTGCAACCTAGGCAAGACCACGTACTTGCAACCCCCACCCAAAAAAAAAAAAAAGAAAAAAAAAAGTAACTTCAAAACAAAACTCCACACAGAGCTAATCCTTGCCAACATTCACTCCATATGGAAGCTGATTGACTGGGTAGCTGGGAGGAAGCTTGGTTTGTGCAGCACCTGATTGGCTTGGATGCCTTTTCTTCATGGATTGGTTGCAGTTTTTTAGGAGACAGCTTTGTCTTCAGCTAACATCATCCAATCCTGTCTGGGTACAGTGACACCAGGACCCAGAAGTGATGTTTTACACATTGCTTCTGGGTCATTAACCGGAAAGGGAGATCAGTGAACAGGTGTTCGCTGATCTGACTCCCTTCTACCAGTGGCACCCACCATGCAGGTCCCAGATCTGCTTTTGGGAGTGCGGAGCCTGGGAAGCATGGCAGGGCACATGTGGGGTGTGCAGGCGATCTAGAGGCTGCACAGTTATTGGATCATTTACACTTGGCAATCAACCTGTCCGATTCACACACACTCAATGAGATGTTTCCGGTTCTTATTTACACTTGTGTTTGAGGGATATTAAAAATGTGTGGCTAAGCCACACCTTTACCATCCTCCAACCACTCCCCTTTATGCTACATAGGCACTGCCACTGTAGTACGGCATCGAGAGGTTTTACACTAAACCCCACCTCTATTGCCATACTACAGTGGCAGGACCTTTGCAGCATAATGGGGAGTGGTTGGGGGTGGTAAAGGTGTGGCTTAGCTACACATTTTCCATGACATTCTATACTAGAGTCCTTCAACCAGCTATGCCCTTCTATAGAATACTTAGCTTTCAGCTAGTTAGCTCAGCTTACTCCTGTCTCAGCTATAACTGAAGAAATTAACACTATCACTGGTTCAAGGCCATTCACACATTTTAATATTAATTATGGTTAATCATAAAAACCAAATATTTTGCAAGCTATAACATAAGTGCCGAATTATGAATTTGGAATTAATGTTTATCACCCTCAAACATAAGTGTAAATAAGAACTAACAGGAAGCATTTCACTGTGCTTATGTGATCATCATCATCATCATCACAGAACAGAAGGTGCTCTGTCTGTCTGTCTGTCAGAGTCTGTCTGTGCATCAGAAAACAAATTGTGAGCTTGCCTTTGTACCAGGTTCCCATTGCTGCCTCTGCCCTTAGCCACCTCTCTGTTGAATCACCTACAGCCACCAGGCCACAGCTTTACCTTCACCTACTGTCCTTCTGCGGAGGAAGGGAGAATCACTCCACCAGTGAAAGGCTGTGAGCAGCCACAGGTGGCTGCCACTGATTAGCATTCCAAACACAGCTTGGCTTTGGTCACTTGAGCCGTAAATTAAAGAGTCCCCCTCTGCTCCACACTTCCTGGGCCCCTCTGGTAAACAAATGGGGCCAAGGAAAAATGTATTAATTTTACAGCAGAGCCAGCTGTAATGCCTTCTCGGCGCCCCTGGCCTTGCCTGCGCCCTAGGTGGCTGCCTAGTTTGCCTAGTGATAGCACCAGCCCTGAGTCCACATCTCTACATCGGCTGTAGTTGTAGGATCCCTGACAAAAAGATAAATATCCCCTGACATTTAAAAAAAAATGTGCTGGATTTTCTTTTTCATTAAGGCCTGCCGTATTCAAGTAGAAGTGATATATTACAAAATGCCCATGCATCTGCATAGGCTATATCCATAGAATATGCATGCAGTCATAATTTGATCTTTGAGAAATTTTGCCATCAATTTTTGCTATGTTTTCTCTTATTTTGTAAAACATTGACATAAAAATGGACAGTTTTGGGAAACAAACTGGCACATCTCTCTACTGAAAATAATGGGCTACATCAGTCTTAAGGTGGTGTAACTTCTCAGAAGATTTGAGTTGAAGGCAGTGGTAGTATACAAAATACAGTTGAAATATGGCAAAAACGAATTTGGAAATTGCACAGAGCAGGCTAGAAATGGCGAACGTATCAGGTTGTTTTTTTTTTTTTAACCATATTTTAGATTTTTCTTTCATACTATGGAAGATCTGTTTTGTGTTACTTGTCTGGGATTGTGCAGTGGGATGGATAGAAATGTACTTGCATATAATCAGGCTAAGCTACTATAAACCTTTCTTCTACAGGTTCTAGTAGTATTCATTCGACAAGGTCAGGACACTGAATATGTGTGGACATATGTGAAACTTATTTGGACTTTTGTCTTGTTCGCTGTTTTGTAGGAAATAGGAAATCTGAAAAGCTTGCTTTGTTTGGATGTGTCGGAGAACAAGCTGGAAAGACTACCAGAGGAGATCAGCGGTTTGACTTCATTAACAGATCTGCTTGTGTCACAGAACTTAATTGAGGTTTTACCTGATGGCATTGGTAAGACATATGTTGGCATAATTGTAATGATGGCTATCAGTTCACATAGAACTTTGAACAAAGGCAGACTATATGCTATCAAAAAAACCTGATACAGATAGGTTTACATGAACAACAAAAAAAAAAAATTTAGCTGGTACTTATTGGTCCCATACAATTCTTCTTCAAATACCTAGCAGCCCTCTTCAGAGCAGAAATGCATTCATTCATTTTTTTCTAAATCTTGGTTGCTTCCAGGCTATGGGGAGGGGGGGGAGATATTTAAAAAGAAAAGAAAAACTTAACAGAAAGTTGCAAGTGCGTTATCTGGTTTTCCTTTTACATACTGGACCCAAGTGGAGATATGTGGTAGCCCCACACTATTGGAAACATGTTTAGATTTTTGCCATGTCCTTTTTTTTTTTTTTTGCTGTAAACAAGTGCTTAATTGTATATATACAGATTTTTTTTGCAGCAGCAGAAGTTTATTGCGGCTACAAACATGCTCTCTTCTTTTTTTTGGTTGCTAGAATATACGAGCTGTAGTCAATAAAAGTTCTGCCCTGACAATTTCAGTGATTTGTATTTGGAGAGACCGCAGCTACCCTGTAACTAGCTGTACAGTGCCAAGAAAAATAAGCAGAGAAATGGCAGCTTCTACACAGTTGCTGTAGTGACATGGCCTGAAGTGTTAAGTGAAACATCCACAAGGGTTTAAAAAAAAAACTAGTGTGTGTGCATAATATATATTATATTATTAATCGTGGTTTATACCATTTAAAGTATGTCATCCCTATATGAAACACCGCAAACAGAAATACGTACAGTGGGACTTTAAATACCCCTCCAGTGGTCAAATACACACGACACAAAATATTAAAACAAATTAGATGTCTTTTATTACATCAATTTAAAAACTACTCTCCATTAAAAACATATATAGTTTGAAATAGGACGTCAATTCTACCACTTGTCTTCCACATGAATAAATGGAAGAACTATAGTATGGAAGTCCTCAGGGATCTTTGAATGTAGGTTGATGCGTTTCGCAGGATAATCCGCTTCATCATGACCTTATATCTCAAATATAAATTGACCATTAAAATAGTATTAAAAAAATACAAATTAGCCAAACATCATACATGTTACATATTGAAAAAAACAGCAACTTGATATATGTCTACAAAAACCTAAACCAGGAAGAGAGGGGAGAAAAGGGAAGGTCGGAAGGGGAAAAGAGACAAAGAGGAGGAGGGTAAAAGGAGATACATACAGGATACATATGCACACATATTCCTGCCATACTGAAAGCTCAAATTCACTTATGAGACTTATACATAAGCGAGTTTGAACTTTTGTTTTGGAAGTGGTCAACTGTATCTATACTTGCGATCTAAAGTCCTGTTGAAGCGGGTCATCCCGCAAAACACGTCAACCTACATTCAAAGATCTCGGAGGACTTTCATACTACAGTTCTTCCATTTATTCATGTGGAAGACAAGTGGTAGAGTTGACGTCCTATTTCAAACTATGTATCTTTTTGATGGAAAGTATTTTTTAAATTGATGCAATAAAGACATGTAATTTCTTTTATTATTTTGTGTCGTGTATATTTGACCATTGGAGGGGTATTTAAAGCCTCATTGTACATGTTTCTGTCTCCAAAGATTTTTTTTTAAGAAGTACCTTTTTACATTTAACTATTTGTTCTATATTACACTTATCAATTGTGTGAAGAAAGGACGAGTTTAAATACAATGCAAGTGTAGCACAAATTAAAACTTCTGGAAGGTTTTAAAGCTAAATGTCATGTATGGCAATTTTTGCATAGCTACAATGGTTCAAGGTATGTGCCATACCTGTGGGGTCCCTCTAGTAGATAGAAATCACTGTAGTAGACACAGCTACTACAGTGATCTCCTCCACTAGCTTTCAGGTGCTGTGCTGAGCAGCTGCCCTGCTGCATAAGAGGGCACTTGCTCAGTATGGGTGTCATTCAGAGAACACATTCCCTGTAGTAGTAGGCAAATTTGGATCAACTGTAACCTTTTGGCTAATACTGAGAGAATAAATGCATATTCTAACTCAGAATCTTGTTATATGTACTCTGAGAATCTGATGTATTTGTGTTTCCAATTTGATAGGGAAACTTAAAAGGTTGTCAATACTTAAAGTGGACCAGAATCGTCTCATGCAACTGACTGAATGCATTGGAGAATGTGAAAGCCTCACTGAACTAGTGCTGACGGAGAATCAGCTTTTGGTGAGTCTGTACAAGTCCTGGTGTAAAAAAAAACACATTTTCATGCAGTTCCATACAGAAAATAGCTGGAGAATAAATATCACTTTTTATGGGAAAGATTTCAGAATATTTACTGTACATGCTGTCATTTTCTTAATGTTTATGCATCTTCTCTGCAAGCTACACAAGAGACTTCGCATTTATATGTAACTACAAGAGCTTGTTAGGTGGTTAATGCAAGATTAATCTTGTAGGATTACTTTTGCACTGGTATAAAGAAACCGGAACAAATTCACCAAATATGCTTCTAAATCTCTGTGTGCCTTCAAATACACTGAAGCATAATCCATGGGAAGCTTCACATCATAAGCCTGGCAGTTACCCATCTCAAGCTTACATGAGAATCTTTTGTTTTGTTATAAATCAGTCAACACTGTTGATAATATGGGGTCATGCCGAAGGCTGGAAAGGCAGTTTGGAGTTTGCCGAGTGATGGTGTACTGATGGGGACATTGAGAGATTTTACTGCATGTTCATTGTACACTTTCAAATGTTTCTGTTGTTTTCACTAGGTATTAGTGTAGCTAATATCTCTGTGTCATTTGTTTGTCTTACTTGATGGACACACATGTTGTAGCTTCATTTTGAAGTATCATGGCTGATCAATTCTCCTATGTCCATGTATTCATTCACTTAGCTAGTCCCTATTTGCTGTAGCGGCAAGACAGCTTCTTGTTCCGGGTCACACAGTGATTCACAATTTTTTTTTTTTTGCATCACAAATGTGATCTCTTACCTTCATTGCTCTGCCTGTTCCACATTTAATTACTCGTTTTCACCTGCAGAACACTAGACAGAGACCCATGGATTGTGGGATATGTAGTTTCTTCACAGGAGGTGCCAGTTCTTAGACTACAGACAGAGGTCATGCATTAACCTGTGCAGTGTCATGCTGCATGCCTTTTGTTTGAACACAAACATAAAATGCAGACGCCAAAATGTGAAGATTAACTCCACTATAGACTGTACATACAGTCCCACAAATGATACCATGAACTACGTGATCATTGCACATGTTATGCAGGTGAAAAACACAAGGTGCAAATAGGAGGGTTTTATAATGCCTTTTAAGCTTTATTTAGGACTATGTTTTTAACAACTTATCTGTAATTAATTATCTAATATGACTAGCCAATATCTTTATCTTTGCTTTTACTGAGGGACTTTGCCATGTATAAATTACGGGGTTTGGACAAAATTATGGAAATACCAGCTAAAAACAAAATTGTTACCTAATATGTTGTTGGACCACCTTTTGGCATCAAGACGGTCTGAATGCTCTTGGGAATTGACAAATATTAATCTTGGATGGTAGATAATGTAATCTGATGCCACTCTTCATGCAAACATCTTTCCAATTCTGGCAGAGATGCTGGAGGTGGAAAATGAGCTTGAATCTTGTTTTCCCAAATTGAACATAGTGGCTATATGATATTGAAATCCAGTGACTGCGGCACCCAGAGAATATGCGAGACTTCGTCTGCATGCTTATCAGACCACTATTTGACAACACCAGCTATGTGAATTGGATCAGCATCATCTGTTTTCTTTGGGAAACAATGTCTGCACCATGGGGGGGTGCACACAGTTGGCCAAAATTTGTACATAGTCGCTGGCAGGGACTCTACCTTTTAAGGTGGGCCTGCCGAATACCAAGATATGGCTGCCCAAACCATTATTGCACCTCCACCATGCTTTTACTGTTGGCACAAGACCGTTCTGGTTGTAGGCTTGGGACTGTGTTTGCCCCACATACACACTCACAATGTGAACAATGTGCTGCTCGATTCATCGGAACACATTACAGTCTTCCATTGATCGATGGTCCGTGATTTATGGGTGTCGCGCCACTCTCCTTTTCTGAACATTAATATCGGCCACTAGTGGTGTGGCAATTGCAGCTCTCCCATGAATGTTTTGCTTATGGAGTTCCCTCCGCACAATTTTTGTGGTCTTTGGAAGACTGTGATTGAGCTCTGCAGTCACTTTTGCAGCAGTTGTTTTCTTATTCCAGGTCACAATCCTGCGCATTGTACTTTTTGTCTTTCAGTCAGTTAATCATGTCGACTGTGTGCTTAAACTTGAGACAAGGGTTTCACGTAAACTGTATATGCTGTCATAACCTTTATATACTGTACCTCACAACATGGCAAATTCGCAACTTAAGTCAAGAGGCACCAGCTAAGTGGGCACCAACGATTTTCCCTCTTTGAAACTCAGTAAGCTCTGACATGATTCTGTATTATTAGCAGCGCAAGCAGTGAATGACAGAAGTGAGGCTTCCAAACTCTTAGCTAGGTGTCTCATCACACAGTGGAAGCAAAAGAATGTTACACCACTTACACTTTCAATGCGAAACATGTCATCACTTTCACACCTTTAAATCGCGTAGTGTTTCCATATTTTTGTCCAACCCCTGTATATGCGTATGGGTCCAGAAACCCATGGGCGTTAGATATATACAGTGCTCAGCATAAATGAGTACATCCCAACAGATTTGTCAGAAAACATTTGCTTTTCTTTCAGAATCAACATTTTCTAGGGGACACTATAATGCAAAATACTCCCACAAATGTGGACCATTGATTGCAAACAAGGTTTGATAATTTGCACACACAAAAAAGTATTTTTTCTAGCAAATTCATTCAAGACCATGTTGCAAAAATGAATACACCCCAATGAAAGTCTTAGGAGCAAAGCTAAATTTTAGACTGCAAAATTCTAATTCACATGAATCCAACTATAGGTGAGTCTAATTACTCATTAAACGGGTATCCAGCAGACAGATGATTATAAAAGGGTATTACTTAACAAAGAAACCCCTTCCCATTTCATGCTGTCAGCAATGGCACCAAATAGAAGAAAAATGTCACAAGGCCTGTGAAAGAGAAAATTATTTCATTACAAAAGAAAGGTGTAGGCTTAAGCAAAAGTTCTACAGAATATTAAGAAAGGCGGAACTGCAACCATCTCACAGAGACGTCCAGGCTGTCGATGGAAGTTAACACCTCAACGGGAGTGTCTTCTGATGAGAAGGGTTGAAGAAAATCACCATGCAAATTAACTGCAGTTAGCTAAAGAAGTAGAAAGCCCTGCTGGGGTGATTGTTTCCCATGACACAATATGGCGTACACTGCAGAGGAATGCCATGCATGGGTATCGTTCACGAAGGAAGTCTCTGCTATAGCCCATGCACACAAAAAAGCCCTCCTGGAATTGGCCAGGGCACATGCTGAAAAAGAAGACTACTGGGACTCTGTAATCTGGAGTGATGAGACCAAGAGGAACGAATGGCTTCAAAACTATATGGCGTCGCAAAGCTGAGGAGTACAAAGAAAAACACATGGTGCCTACAGTGAAACATGGTGGCAGTGTCCTTCTGTGGGGCTGCATTAGTGCTGCTGGTGTCTGGGAGCTGCAGTTTATTGATGGTATCATGAATTCACAGATGTACTTGTCTATATTGAAAGAGAAGATGCTACCATCACTCCGTGCCCTTGGTCATCGTGCACTTTTCCAATATGTCAATGATCCAAAACACACATCTAAGGCCACTGTTACGTTTCTGAAGACAAACAGTGGTTCAGTGGCCAAGTATGTCTCCTGATCTGAACCCAATCGAACACCTATGGGGAATTCTGAAGGGACAAGTTGCTTATCACTCTCCATCCAGCATTCCAGCTCTACTAGAGGTCATTCTGGAAATGTTGCAATATGTCAACTTGTTAATTCCATTCCTAGAAGACTTGGTGCTGCTCTTACAAATCATGGAGGTCATACAAAATACTAGATGTGGTAGTTTTGTTCTGGGGTGTATTAATTTTTGCATCAACTAATTTGAGTAAAACTGAAGATTTTTTTAATATGTTATATTATTAACCTTACCTTTATGTAATAAGCTAAACAAATGTTCTATTAAACTCCACTTTGGCAAACGTTTGGAAATTGTTCTTGTGTTCAGTGAGATATTGACTAAAATCTTTTCAAAAGGGGTGTACTCATGCTGAACACTGTATATATATTATTTTAACCTGTGCTACATGATATCCCTCTAAAGAGAGAATGAGCAATGTTGCAGCAGCGCTAGCAGTTGAAGACCCATAGCATCAGGGAGGCTCAGCTCAGACTGAAACTGGGAGTACCTGTCTCCACCCTTCCCACCTTAATTCCACCAGTGACCCTTCAAACTTATTGTGTTATTGCCTTGTCGATGTTCAAGTACTCAAGATTGTTATAATATGCAAATAATAACTAGAATACTTATTAATGATGAAACATTGTAATGCCCAGGTTCACGTTTTACTGTGTTGCGCAAACTAATTTCACTATACCCTAAGAATTTATCTAAAATTAAAACCAGCATATTGGTTGTTGAATGTTTTAATTTATTTATTTTTTATCTTTTTTATATTTTATCTATGCATTTTAGATTATCTGCTAACTTTTATAAAGGCATTAAAATACTTCAGGATAGGTAGGAGGATGTGAGGAAAATGTACTTTAGATGGCAGTATTTGTCATTATGCCTTTCATTTTATATGAACATACTCTTTTGGATAGTATTCATCACAGTTTTTACTTTTATTTTCTTGGTGTTTTCTGGAAAAGCATAATGTGTTACAGAAAATATTTATGCTTAATGCAAGCCATTTGAAAAGTAATAAATATGATGCATATGTCAAGCAGGAACATTTTTGCAAAGCAGAAATACAGTGGGGCAAAAACATATTTAGTCAGCCACCAATTGTGCAAGTTCTCCCACTTAAAAAGATGAGAGAGGCCTGTAATTGGCATCATAGGTAGACCGCAACTATGAGAGACAAAATGAGAAAAAAATCCAGACAATCATATTGGCTGATTTGGAAAGAATTTATTTGCAAATTATGGTGGAAAATAAGTATTTGGTCAAAATCAAAAGTTCATCTCAATACTTTGTTATATATCCTTTGTTGGCAATGACAGAGGTCAAACGTTTCCTGTAAGTCTTCACAAGGCTGGCACACACTGTTGCTGGTATGTTGGCCCATTCCTCCATGCAGATCTCCTCTAGAGCAGTGATGGGCAACACGGACTTTCAACTCCCTCCAAAGGTTTTCTATGGGGTTGAGATCTGGAGACTGGCTAGGCCACTCCAGGACCTTGAAATGCTTCTTACGAAGCCACTCCTTCATTGCCCGGGCGGTATGTTTGGGATCATTGTCATGTTTGAAGACCCAGCCACGTTTCATCTTCAGTGCCCTTGCTGATGGAAGGAGGTTTGCACTCAAAATCTCATGATACACGGCCCCATTCATTCTGTCCTGTACATGGATCAGTCGTCCTGGTCCCTTTGCGGAGAAACAGCCCCAAAGCATGATGTTGCCACCCCCCTGCTTCACAGTAGGTATGCTGTTCTTTGGATGCAACTCAGCATTCTCTCTCCTCCAAACACGATGAGTTGTGTTTCTACCAAACAGTTCTATTTTGGTTTCATCTGACCATATGACATTCTCCCATTCCTCTTCTGGATCATCCAAATGCTCTCTAGCAAACTTCAGACGGGCCCGGACATGTACTGGCTTAAGCAGGGGGACACGTCTGGCACTGCAGGATCTGAGTCCCTGGCGGCGTAGTTTTACTGATGGTAGCCTTTGTTACGTTGGTCCCAGCTTTCTGCAGGTCATTCACTAGGTCCCCCCGTGTGGTCCTGGGATTTTTGCTCACCGTTCTTGTGATCATTTTGACCCCACGGGGTGAGATCTTGCGTGGAGCCCCAGATCGAGGGAGATTATCAGTGGTCTTGTGTGTCTTCCATTTTCTAATTATTGCTCCCACAGTTGATTTGTTCACACCAAGCTGCTTGCCTATTGCAGATTCAGTCTACCCAGCCTGGTGCAGGTCTACAATTTTGTTTCTGGTGTCCTTCGACAGCTCTTTGGTCTTCACCATAATGGAGTTTGCAGTGTGACTGTTTGAGGTTGTGGACAGGTGTCTTTTATACTGATAACAAGTTCAAACAGGTGCCATTGATACAGGTAATGAGTGTAGGACAGAGGAGCCTCTTAAAGAAGAAGGTACAGGTCTGTGAGAGCCAGAAATCTTGCTTGTTTGTAGGTGACCAAATACTTATTTTCCACTATAATTTGCAAATAAATTCTTTCCAAATCAGCCAATGTGATTGTCTGGATTTTTTTTCTCATTTTGTCTCTCATAGTTGAGGTCTACCTATGATGCCAATTACAGGCCTCTCTCATCTTTTTAAGTGGGAGAACTTGCACAATTGGTGGCTGACTAAATACTTTTTTGCCCCACTGTATATCTACTCATATTTGTCAGGTATTATTCCAGCCCTAAAGACTGCTTATTTTATTTAAAAGTAAAGATTTTTTAACTGAAATACCTTCTCTTATGGTTTCATTTCTAGTTATAATTAATTCTAGCATTGGTTTGCTTAGTGGCATTTCAGCTGTAGCAACCTGGTAGCCTATAATGTAAACATTGAAGAATTGCTGCTTTTTCATTAACTCTGATGTTAGACCTTCAGAACCATAGGTTCCAGAGTAAGCATAATATCTGACACTTATACTTGTTGCTGCAATTTATAATGGACTGTAATCATCTCTGTGGTTGAACAGGGTTTTGACCCACAGCTCAGGTAAGCACAAAGCAAGGACCTTCGTTGCCAATAAATATGTAAATGCTTCTCTGTTTATGATAATGCCCACTTTTGTGCTTACCAAGGTTCTGTGAACAACAGCTTCATCATCCTTAGAAATTAATGTAACATGCTGTTACATAGAGGAACATTCATGCAAGTACAGGGCAATGGGTTGGTTCTCAAGTCAGTATTTTGAAGGGACAAGACCCCTATGGACCCAGATTTCTCCAATTTCCCCTCGTGTAAAACTACATACAGTCTAATATTGTATTTGCAAACACTTGTGTAATAGAAAAGTAGTGATAATACCTAATGCAATTAGTCAGATGTGTGTATTTATTATGTCTTTCATTAGTACATTGTTGTTCACATGCTAACCTTTGGACTGATTACATTGCTATTAAAATTGTGATTTCTATTTGATACTTTGGTCCAAGCATTGTACATGAAAGTAGAGCTATAGGTAATGAACAAAAAAAATAGATGAAAGGAGGGTTATACCACTGTCAGATTTTTTTTTTTTTGCCATCTGTGTTCTCTTGCGGACATTTCCCTTCACTTCCTGTCCCTTATCCAAACAGGAAGTGAGAAAAAACCCTGGAAATTAAGTGAATTCCTTGGGGACCCCAAGGTCACCAAAACTAGTTGACCCCATTGGAAGATTTCCCTTCTATTACTTTTCTGGGGACAACCCAAGATTTGCGGTTTTTTTTTTTCTTTTACTTTCACTTTCAGTGATAATGGTAAACAGGACAAATTAGAGTGTGAATCTCCTTAACGGGGGGCACAGACAGCAATAAAAACTGACAGGTGTTCTAATCCTTCTCCACTCTGTCCAAAATTTAAAAAAAAAAAAAAAACAAGTTTTGCCTTGAGTTGTACTTTAGGGTCCAGTTTCTGAAACATATACTCAGCTGCTAGACAGGTTTTGTTTAGATTTTTTGTGCCCTACAGGAGGAGAAGGGAAGAGGGTGTAGAACCATCTTTGGGATAGCTGCCTGCAATCCACTCAGTCAATATGTTTCTCTCCCTAATATAAGTTGGCATAACTTTTCATTCTTTATAAAATGTTTTGCACACCTGAATTTCTCCACAAGACCCGCTTATGGGCTGATTCCTGCTGTAGTAGATGCAGTCATCCACAGGGTAACCAAATACACCTCCTATTGAGCTGTCCTAAACTGAAGAAGTACTGGGAAGATGTGATCATAGCCCTTAAAGAGGTGTATCAGGCTTTATGAAAAAATTAAATGTCAGTAGCTACAAATACTGTACAAAAAACACTTATTTGTCCAAGGATCCAGTACCAACCTTATCCAGATTGGTTCTTTGGGTCCCCAGCACTGCCGTGTTTAGTGTGGACTTGTCATAGCCTGAGTTGCACAGGAGCAGTGCGTGAAACCTCCCTGTGGGCTTCCCATGCTGAACGGAGAGTGGGCGTGTTGGAATGTATACTATGGAGGCAGATGCTCCATATTCTCAGCGGTAGGAGAGGAGAGAAACTGGCAGGGATTTCAAATCCCTGCCACTTTCTCTCCTCTCCTTTCAGCTATGACTGTTCAGGCTAGAGGGCTTTTGATTGGTTAGCACTGTCACATGGATGGTGCTGACCAGTCAGATGGCATCTAGCCTGTACGGTCATCTCTGCAAGGAGAGGAGAGAGCAAGTCACGGGGATTTCAAATCCTCAGACCTGCGAGGTGGCTTTCTCTACTCTCCTTATAGGGATGGCAGTACAGGCTAGACTGCATCTGATTGGTCTGCTTCGTCCATTTGATGGTGCTGACCAGTCAAAAGCCCTGTAGCCGGAACGGTCATCCCTGCAAGGAAAGAAGAGAAAGCGGAAGGGATTTCAAGTCCTCGCTGCTTTCTCTCCTCTTACCACTGAGAATATAGAGCATCTGCCACCATAGTATACATCCCCACACACTCACTCTCTGCTGCAGGAAACCTCCCTGCACTGCTCCTGTGTGAATTCAGGCTATGACAGCCTGGGTTTACACAGGAGCAGTGGGGAAACTGCATTCAATTTGAACAGGAATCGCATTCCTGTTCAAATTTCATGCTATTCTTTGTGGTGCAATTTGCGTCCATACATTTTGTATAGACGCAAATCGCAATGCAAAGTATTGGTATCAACGAGTACTTTACCAAAAGTATCAGGTATCAGTGCATCTCTAATAACCATATAAGCTGAGAGGTACAATGCTGTGAAAAAGTATTTGCCTCCTTCCTGGATTCATTTTTTTTTTTCTTATCTGTCACACTTAAATGATTCAGATCATCAAACAACTTTTAATACTACACAAAGATAACTCAAGTAAATACAAAATGCAGTTTTTAAATGATATTTTTATTAAGAGAAAAAGCTGTCCAAACCTGCCTGACCCTATGTGAAAAGTAATTGTGCCCTAAACCTAACAACTGGCTGTGCCACCCTTGGTGGCAAGAACTGCAAACAAGCATTTCCTGTAGAGAAATTTTGGCCCACTCCTCTTTGTAAAATTGTTGAAATCCAGCCACATTGGAGCATTTTTGAGCATGAATGGCCTGTTTAAGGTCATGCCACAGCATTTCAATCCAGACTTTGACTAGGCCATGCCAAAACCTTAATTTTTTTTTTTTTTCTTTTTTGAGCCATTCAGAGGTGGACTTGCTGGTGTGTTTATGATCATTGTCCTGCTGTATACCCAAGTGCACTTGAGGTCAAAAACTGATGGCCAGACAGTCTCCTTCAGGATTTTCTGATAGAGCGCAGAATTCATGGTTCCATCAATTATGGAAAGTCATCCAGGTCCTGAAGTTGCAAAGCAGCCCCAGACCATCACACTACCACTGCCATGTTTGACTCTTTGGTATGATGTTCTTTTTATGAAATTCTGTATTAGTTTTACACCAGATGTAACGGGACGCACACCTTCCAAAAAGTTCCGATCTGGTCTCATCAATATACAGAATATTTGCCCAAAAGCCTTGGGGATAATCAGGATGGTTTTTGGCAGACACCAATGCCTCCCAAAAGGGGAAGTTCCACTTTAAAGATTGGTCCCCTGCACACCATTAAGGATTGGCACTGAATTTGACAGGTACCCGCTCCCACTTCCGCTGTGATGGCCTAGACCGGGTGTCGGCAACCCGCGGCTCCAGAGCCGCATGCGGCTCTTTTTCACCTTGGCTGCGGCTCCGGAGCACACTGCCCACCAGGTGACAGGCAATAGGGCAGCAATGGGCAAACTACGGCCCGGCGGACCTTTTAATCCGGCCCGCGGAGCTAGGCTCCCGCTAGGCTCCTCTCACAGTCTGCCCTGAAGACCGGTGTAGCATGAAAATCTGTCTCCTATGAGGATCTGTCCCCCTCGACGTATCTGCGCATGTGCCGGAGATCGCCGATCGGCTGCTAATGCCTGAAACTGGCACATGCGCAGATACGTCGAGGGGGACAGATCCTCATAGGAGACAGATTTTCATGCTACACCGGAACGGCACGGGAACACGGCGAGAGGAACGCGCGGAGCAAAGGTAAGTGAATTGACACAGGGGGGACTTGGGGACTTAATATGGGGGATGAATTACTATATGGGGGATGAATTACTATATGGGGGATGTATTTTCAGTTTTAAAAATGTGGCTCTCAAAATAAATTTCAATCGTGGTTTTGGCGAGATTTGGCTCAGTTGAAGAAAAAGGTTGCCCACCACTGACCTAAGGCTATGATTGTGATTATGACGATACACTGTGGCCCTGATTAACCCTTTGCTTACTCGGCCCTTAAACCCCCTTCATGACCAGAGCGCTTTTTGCAATATATGCAGTGTTGGATTTGTTTTAAATGTTGCAATGGTTTTGCGGCTCCCAGTCTTTTTTTTTTTTCCCTCTCGGAAACGGGTCCATGTGGCTCTTTATGTCTTAAAGGTTGCAGACCCCTGGCTTAGACGATTGGAAACAGAAGTTGTCCTCCTACCCTTCCTCCTCAAAGTCTTGTGGGACATGTGACAGGTCCTAGAAGATGACGGGCCAATCAGGAAGCATAGCACTACTCATGCATGCGCAGTGGGCATCCGGCTGTGAAGCCACAAGCTGTCACAGCCAGGTGCCCACACTGAAGATGCCAGCCTCCTGGAATACAGGACGGCCGGTGAAACGGGCTGCGGCAGGGGCAACGCGGGATTGTGGGACAGGTGAGTGGCTGTTTTTTTAAAAGTCAGCAGCTACAGTTATTTTTACAGAGTTAGTGGAACTCCGCTTTAAGGAGGTCCACAATTTCCTCCTTTGGAAAATACTTGGGGTTAATGATAAACTGGCGTACGTCTGCTCTTATGCCCCTTGATGGTGTGACTCCCTCAGATCTAGCGGACTACTGCCATGTTTTCCGATCACCGGGACAATTAAATACCTGGGTAAATGCATCTCACCTTCTATTATGGACTTCTGTGCCTTGAATATTATACCGCTTATTCTCTGGTTCAAGGCCAAGGTCAAAATTTGGAATAAGCTGTGGCTGTCTTTAATAGGTGCAGTTTAATCTTCTTGAAATTACATTTATGCTGCAACAGCTATACCTACTGCACAATGCAGCCGTAGTAATCCCTCTGTGATTTTTTTTTTTTTAGATTAGTCAATACCATTTTTTTTCTGCACTGCTTTGGAAGGAGCAGACTGGATAAAGCAGTTGCAGTACCCCAAAGATGGGGGGGAGCCCTCCCTAATCCTTGGCTGTACTACCTGGCATCACAGCTACAGCGCCTCCATAGGAGCATTCACAGCAGCAACAGATGGCCCAACCCTTTCTCCATCATCTAGCCTATCCATCCTGCACTATCATATAAAGACGAAGGATATATCAGGTAGTTTGGACTCCCCTAGCTTTAGTTCCTCCAATAGGTTACATCCCATGTACACTCTAATCCAAAAAGTGTGGTTTAAAGTGAAATCCTTACAGGAAGTTACTGGATTTACTACTTAGGTCTTAATGGCATAATTACAACTATCCTGAGTTGGCAAATCTGTCCTGTGCTGGAGTCTGGAGACAATGGGGCATCACTCATCTCCGCCATATTTTTAGCAATGACTCTCTCCTCCTGTTTGACAAACTGAGACATGTTTCATCTCCTTCAGATGATAGTTTTATTATCTCCAACTCCAGCATGCAGTTTGCTCTCAGGGCCTCACGGCTGACTGGAATCTCTCCCCCCACACCCATAGTTAGTTATGTACAGTCTGTACAGGATACTAAAGGGTTTATTTCCTGCTGTTAGGAATTGCTACTTCTCTCTTACTTGGAGGGCTAGCAAAGGTATAAGTAGGAGTGTGATGTTGGTAATTTGGGGGTTGACCAGAGGGATAGTACTCTGGAATCTTTACTATCCTGCTCTCTCAATACTACCCAGAGGCTTTCATAGCTGGACATTTTGTGTGCCCATTTCACCACCCCAAATGACATCAAATGGGCACTTTACAATCTTTACTATGCAACAAGTGTGCTATGATACAAGGAGATATCATACATTTTATTGTTGCGCTGTTCAAAACTCCACAGGCTTTGGACAAATACTGGATACTGTTAATAGGGTCTTTCAGGTCACTATCCCAGTAGAGCCCAATTGATGTATCATAGGCATACTATAAGACTATGCACTATCTGACTTCCAGAATATCGCTATCAACAGAGCCTTTTTTCAGGCTAGACAGCTTCTCTTGAAGTGTTAGAAATCCAATCAAGTTCCCACTCACAGGGAATGAATTAACTATATGGGCGGCACCCTCAGACTACAACACGTCCCTCACAAGCCTTCTAGCAAATTGCAAGCGGGATTTCTTATGGCTTTCTTTAAACAATATCTTTCTTCTTGCCACTCTTCCATAAAAATAAAAAGCTCAATTTCAAGAGCGCTAATTTTCCAAGGCTGAGAGCTGCTCTCCAAGACTTCGACTGGGAGGGAATATTGGCATCGATGAACACAAAGACTGTATGTGAACACACTGCAAAATATATTCCCATGGGCAGCAAGTTTAAAAAGCTAAAAATAAAACCTATGTGGCTTACGGCCAAAGTTAAAAAAGCTATAGATAATACGAAAAGAACTTTTATTAAATATAAAAATGAAGGAACACTATCATCGTTTAAACATTGCAAAGAATATAACAGAAAATGAAAAAAGGAAATAAAGGCCGCAAAATTGAAAATGAACGGCAGATTGCAAAAGATAGCAGGACCAACCCCAAAAAATCTTTAAATATATTAATAGTAAAAAAGTCCGGTCCGAGCATGTAGGCCCTTTGCAAAATAATCTAGGGTGGGTGACTGGGGACAAAGAGAAGGCAAATTTATTTAATACCTTCTTCAGCTCTGTGTATACAAAGGAGCATGGGGGAGCTCTTGTCCATAATGGGCATGGTATTGACACAGCTCCAGATGATCCACATTGGCTCACAATTGATGTGATCCAAACATTTTAGACTGTATAAAGGTAAATAAAGCACCTGGACCGGATGGCATACACCCACGGGTCCTTAAAGAATTGAGCTCTGTCATTTCAAAGCCATTGTTTCTAATTTTTAGGGACTCTTTAATGACTAGCATAGTACCACTGGATTGGCATAAGGCCAATGTGGTGCCAATATTTAAAAAGGGGTCATAATCTTTACCAAGTAATTATAGACCTGGTAGTTTAACTTCTATATTTGGGAAGTTACTGGAGAGTTTAATAAAAGACCACATAGATGAGTTCTTTCAGGAAAAAATATTTTAAGCAACAGACAGCATGGATTCATGAAAGACAAGTTGTCAAACAAATCTCATTTCTTTTTATGAGGGGGTGAGCATAACCTTGGACAGAGGGGTGGCGGTGGACGTGGTATACTTGGATTTTGTAAAAGCGTTTGACACAGTTCCCCACACACAGCTAATGTGTAAGGTAAAGTCTACAGGCTTGGAAAAATCCGTATGTAAATGGTTACAAAATTGCCTAAAAGATCGTATTCAAAGAGTAGTGGTTAATGATTCATACTCCGAATGGTCTAGGGTTGTCAGTGGTGTATCCCAAGGTTCAGTGTTGGGACCCTTACTTTTTAATATATTTGTAAACGATATAGGGTCTGGGATTAAAAATCACATTTCAGTCTTTGCAGATTGCTTGAGGTGATTGTAGCCGTATTAGTGCATTTGCGACAGAAACAATTGAGTACTGACGTGATATTTTTTTTTTATTTGCTCTAACATACAATTTTGAGGACAAGCTTTCGGGGTGTGTCCCCTTCTTCAAGGTCCAGGACCTTGAAGGGGACATACCCCGAAAACTTGTCCTCAGAATTGTATGTTATTGCAAATAAAAAAAAGCATCACATCCGTACTCAATTGTTTCAGTCTTTGCAGATGACACCAAGCTGTGCAGTGGAATAACTTCCTTACAGGGTGTCTTCAACTTACAAGCCGACCTTAATGCACTGTTTAATTGGGCAACTATGTGGCAAATGAGGTTTAATGTTGATAAATGTAAGGTTCTGCACTTGGGGGCTAAGAATATGCATGCATCATACATACTAGGGGGAGTACAACTGGGGGAATCAATGGTGGAGAAGGATCTGGGAGTTCTGGTAGATCACAAGCTTAATAATGGCATGCAATGCCAAGCTGCTGTTTGTAAAGCGAGCAAAATCCTCTCTTGTATTAAGAGGTATAGACTCCAGAGAGAGAGAGAGATATCATATTACCCCTGTATAAATCTTTAGTAAGACCACATCTGGAATATGCAGTTCAGTTTTCGGCACCAATTCACAAAATGAACATTGGGGAACTGGAGAAAGTACAGAGAAGGGCAACCAAACTGATACGAGGCATGGAGGAGATCAGCTATGAGGAAAGATTGAAGAAACGGAATTTATTCTCTTGAGAAGAGAAGATTAAGGGGGATATGATCAACGTGTATAAATATATCAGTGGTTCATATAGTGAACTCTGTGTAGAGCTATTCACCCTGAGGTCATCACAGAGGACAAGGGGGCACTCTTTTCGTCTGAAGGAAAAGAAATGTAATCTCCAAACACGGAAAGGTTTCTTCACAGTGAGAGCTATGAAAATGTGGAATAGATTCCCTCAAGAGTTGGTTCAGGCCAGCTCAGTGGATTGCTTCAAAAAAAAGCCTGGATTCATTCTTCGATACAGACTATAACTGGATACTAACATTTATATGTAAAGTTGATCCATGGAATATCTGATTGCCTCTCAGGGGATCAGGAAGGAATTTTTTTCCCAGCAGGAGAAAATTGGATCATGCTTTGCTGGTTTTTTTTTTTTTTGCCTTCCTCCTGGATCAACTGTGGATATAGGATTATAACTTTTTTATTTTTTTTTTTTTTTATTTTTTTTTTTTTTCTCTTTAATGCTTGAACTGGATGGACTTTTGTCTTTTTTTTTTTCAGCCAGACTAACTATGTAACTATATAAAGGCTAGATTTGTGGAGTGTACAACTAATAGTTGTCCTGTGGACAGATTCTCCCACCTGAGCTGTGGATCTCTGCAGATTTACCATGGGCTGCTTCTCTGATTAATGCTCTCCTTGCCCGGCTTGTCAGTTTAGGTGGACGGCCATGTCTTGGTAGGTTTTCAGTTGTGCCGTTGTGCCATACTCTTTCCATTTTTGGATGATGGATTGAACAGTATGCCTTGAGTTCAAAGTTTGGAATATTTTTCTTTTATAACTTAACCCTGCTTTAAACTTCTCCAGTACTTTATCCCTGACTTGTCTGGTGTGTTCCTTAGCTTTCATGATGCTGTTTGTTCACTAATGTTCTCTAACAAACCTCCGAGGGCTTCGCAGAAGAGCTGTATTTATACTGATTAAATTACACATAGGTGGACTCTGTTTACTAATTGGGTGACTTCTGAAGGCAAGTGGTTCCACTAGATTTTAGTTAGAGATATCAGACTAAAGGGGTTGAATACAAATGCATGCCACACTTTTCAGATATTTATTTGTAAGAAAGTTTGAAAAACATTTATCATTTTCCTTCTACTTCACGATTATCTGCCACTTTGTGTTGATCTATCACATAAAATCCCAATAAAATGCAATTACGTTTTGGTTGTAACATGACAAAATCTGGAAAATTTTAAGGCGTATGAATACTTTTTCAAAGCACTGTACTTGTCATTACTTTTGTTTCTCTTCTATTCTTGGGTTTACTTAGATCGCTGCATTATTTGTAGTTTTTTGAGATCTTTTAGTGTGCTTCACTTTTTCTATTTAAGTGATGTCTTAATTTAACCGGTCTGGCAGTAAGCAGGCCTGAGTGTGGCAAGTAAAATTGAATTCCGCTTTACAAAAAATGTGGTTAATCACAGTAAATGCATGATTTAGTAAGCGGAGGGGTGGGGGCGGCAATTACTTTTTCACATAGGGCCTAGCAGGTTTGGACAGCTTTTTTTTTTTTCCTTAATAAAGGTAACCATCATTTAAAAACAGCATTTTGTATTTACTCAGGTTATCTTTGTGTAATAAAAAAATTGGTTTCATGATCTAAATAATTTAAATGTGACTAATATGCAAAAAAAAAAAAAAAAAACATCGGGCGGGAGCAAATCCTTTTTCACAGCACTGTGTCCCAGGGTATGTTCCATCCAAACTACAAGAAACAAAGAACAGAATTGCACGTGGTGTAGAGCCTCAATTTTATTAAAAACATAAATTACTACCTATATGTAGTCTTTAAACAAATGCGTTAGTACAATCTGTAATCAGCAGTCATTCCCTCCGATCCCAGATGTTACATCAACAAGTTCCACCCTACACGTTACATCATTTGCAACTTTGTCAGGGGCTCCTGCACATACATTCCCTGAAACATACTCCACTCCTCTCCTGCATGTACTGTCTTCTGTCATATCCTACACATACTTCCCCTGACATACCCTCCACACTCCTCTCCTGCACATACTGTCTGCTGTAACAATAGAAAGCAGCAGTCCCTATGTAAGAAGAAGTAAACCATTCCCTTTTTTATTGATTAAGTCCTGTTGACACTTGCTTTGCACAAAGCACTGTACCCTCCAACCTTGCTGCTTCCTCCTTTTCATCTGGTCAGTCAGCCAAACAAACACAAAACACCCAGATTGCACTGGCATAGTGACAATTGTTACATGTTTTATTATAAAAAGTAATGAAAATGTACTCATAAAAATGGTAGATGAATAAGCTTCAGTTTCACTTATATGTGGGAAATGCTGTATTCCATCAATTGTCTGCCAATTCTATAAAAACGTTTTCTTTCACAGTATGGTAATAATCCTCACAATGCTGAATACCTCACAGGTTTACATCCTCAGCTGCGCTTTGGGGACCACACTCCCTTAGCACACTGTACACCAGGATTATGGAGAGCGCTTGGGAGGAGCAATATTGTCTTCATTTTTCTTTGAGACAATCTCCACTCACTGTGCTTAACATTTCTCTGCCTTTACAAACACAGCTGCTGGGAATGTATGTGTACTCCACAAGCTGTCAGCTTTCTCCTTCAACTATCGGTCCAATCAATTCCACAGGCATGCCCCCCCCCCTTTTCATGTATCCTGGGCTCCACTGACACACCATGGCTGGTGCTGTTGGGTCGGGCAGAGGAATCTTTCCTCCAGTGAAGGATCCAGGGCTGACGTGCAATATGTCAATTCCTGGTTTAGAGCTGCCATTCCCTGAGAGTACTGGCTGGGGGAAACATTAGCTTCAGTGCACTGCAGAGGAGACATCATGGGTCTAATTGTCCTCTGATGTCCCCCTAAAGCAGCCTTTCTCAACCAGGGTGCCCAATGTCTAAAAGTTGCACAAAACTTGTGTACAAGCCAGTGGGTGGAAGCAGCGTGACTTTTAGTTACACAAAGCCACATATTTTCATTGTGCGCCATTACGACCACCTAGCTATCGGCCCATGACATCCGTGGACAAGGAGGGTGTCAGTTGCCTGCACAGCATCCTTGTTTGACCCTCCCCTGCCCCCCTCTGTCAGTGCTGGGATCACATTAGCTCAGTGATGGCGAAAAACTGAGAGACACTGTTTTACTAGTCAGGACCAGTGTTCAAAAGTGTATTTGATTGGGAAGAATAAATCACCTCTAAAGTTGGGTGTCCATGTGTGGATTTTGCTGCGTTATATAAAACTATTAGAATAGTTTTGTACATTTTAGAATGGGGTACCTCAATACTGTCCCATAATTTTAAAGGGTGCCTCGGGACTGTCCATAATTTTAAAGGGTGCCTGGACTGAAAATAGGTTGAGAAACACTGCCCTAAAGAGACCCTGTATGCTATCACATAGGGGGCTATTGATCCAATATCAATAGCAATAAGATTATGCAAAAAAATGTTTGAGATTAAAGTGACATATAAATGATAAAATGGCAAAAAAAAGTTGAATCCCCCACACTTACTGCCACGTACATATGTAAACACATGCATACAATAATGACAATTGCACTACGCTTGTTATATATCGCCACACATGCCGGAGTGAAAATAATAATTCTAGGGCCATTTGTTCATTGTAAACTTTAAACCAGTAGCCTCTTAAAATGTCGCCTATGGATACTTTTGTGTTCCAAAGTTTGTCGCTGCTTCGCGTGTGCATGTAATTTTAAGGCTTTTTTTTTTTTTTACTGAAAATATGAATGCAATAAACCATTATGCAAATAATGGCCTAAAATGTGTATTTTAACGTGGTGAAAAAAAAAATCGCTCTGGAAGCAAAAGGGTTCAAAATAAATCCTTGGTATTGAGCTTGTTGAAATAACATGTAAATATAATTTATTTAAACAAAGGAAATGTACTTGTATTTAAAGTTCAGGGCTTTTTTTTTTTTAATTCATAGAGCCTGTTTCAATATAACCTGACTGGTTGTCCTGTCTGGTTGAAGAAAGAGAGGCTGTTTTGATCCTTGCTTGCCTGCCTTTGCATAGCATCAAATATTACCATTAGCATGCAAATAAAAAAGTACACTGTCAAATGCATTTGTTCCACGGCACTGCTTTAATTTGTAAACTGTTACAGCTGCCCTTGCTTGAAATGTGAGAATAATTTGTGGTGACAGGTATTTGTTCTTTCAACAGTGTTCAACCTGGCAAATGTTTTGTAAGGGCATTTAGTAATAGGTCACTGTGAATCTTCAGTATTTGAGATTTGAAGCTGCTCACGTTACTGATCTAGATGCATATTTTCTTTTTTTGGTTTTATGTTCACGTAATGGTTTTGCTGTGTTTGTTATTTCTGAAAGGGTTTGGGTCAATATCATTTCAGTTACATTCTTATGTTTTTTCTGTACTGTTGCTGTGTGTATAAAATCTTTATTTTACAGATAAATATTTAGTAGAGTGCACATATGACACAGGATTTGCAAAGCATTATCTCTATTATTCTAAAGATAGAATAGTCTTTTACTAATTGAAACTGTAGAGGAGAAAGGAATGTGTCACTCCTCTGAATCATTTAGTTCTATGTATAAATGGGAGTCCCCAAAGTGGAATTAAGGCCCCGTTCACAATTATTAGGAATTATTAGGAATCACAGGCAAAATGTGCGCATTTCTGAGTCACAGCAAAACGCTCGATGTGTGTTTTTAGGAGTGATTCATTCTGAATGACACCCTAAACTCAGTGCAATTTTGTTGCATGACACAATATGCCTGGCTCAGGGCCAGCATATGGTTCCTTAGTTTCTTCTGCGCAGCAAATGCGCATAGAACAGCCCATTTAAGTATGTGACAAGTGAAAATGTGTGCAAATCATGCTTTTATAATTATTCCTGCTACGTGATATGTGAATGAGGCCTAAAGCCAAACACTAACTATTCTTAAAATTGCTCCTTCCCTCTTCCACTTTTCCTGCTTACCCTGTATAAAAATGATCAGTGCAAACTTTTTTTTTTTTGCACAGGCTAAGCAGGATGGGTAGAAGGATGGGGAAGGAACGTTTTTAAGAATAATTAGTGTTAGGCTTTAATTCCACTTTTAATCTCTGTAAATGTTTTTAATCTAAACATGTAAACAAAAATCCCAAAATTTTACCTGCTGCCTGTAATTGTACATTTGAAATGCTCATATGGAATTTTTTCATATTTACCTAACAAAAAATGTAAAGTTCGCTCCTAAACTGAATAAAGTGACGCTAAATGCTGGCATTTTTTTTTTTTTGCTAGAAAATTACTTAGAACCCCCAAAAATACCCCGAACATTATATATATATATTTTTTTTTAAGCAGAGGCCCTAGAGAATAAAATGGTGGGTGTTGCAATTTTTTATATCACAAGATATTTGCTCCACGGTTTTTCAAACACAATTTTAAACAAAAAAATCCACTTTAATTGTAATGTTCAAAAACACAATAAAATACCCAATTGTTTGGGAAAATAGAACAGATGATGTTATACTGAGTAAATAAATACCTAACATGTCATGCTTTAAAATTTAAAACTATGGTACATTAAATTATTCATAGGCGACTATTTAAAAGCCTTTACTGGTTACAAGTTTAGAGGTACACAGGAGGTCTGGTGCTAGAATTCTTGCTCTTGCTATAATGCGAGCAGCGATACCGCACGTGTGGTGTGAATACTGTTATGTGGTTATCACCTTTGCGTGTGAACAGGGGTGGGGGGTGAGGGTGCGTTATCTTTTTTTTTAATTTTATTTAATTTTTTATTTTTACCTAATCTCTTTAATTTTTTTTCTATCACTTTTTTGGCCTTTTACAAGGGATGATAGCTGGAGCAGGGACAGGTCGTCTGTATAGAGAGATCTGGGGTCTTCTAGACCCCTTCTACCATCTAAAAGCAATCCAGCGGCTGATTAGCTGCTAAAATCGGCTTTATATTAAAGCCCATCGTTGGCTAAAAAAAAAAAAAAAAAAAAAAAAAAAGATACTGGGATGATGCTTATAGCTACAGACATACATACGAGTATGTCGCAGAGGCAGAAGTGGTTAAAAAAATGTATACTCAACTGTGTGTTTAACGCCAAAAAAGTATCTTCTTTTGCTCTCAGCTGCTTCTCAATCTGACTTCCTTTTAGCGGGTAGCTACATTTATTCTCGCTTTATGCTCACTCTCAAGGTGAACTAGTGATTTATGGACTATGTGATTTGTAATATGCATGGAGCAATGCACATAACTGCAACTAACGTGCACTGCTTGTTCCAAACAAAACACAGAAGTGAGAGGGAAAGGGACAGGTTTGGGAGCTCACATGTATGTTACAAGAAGGCAGAAAAACACAATAAGAAACAATCGATCACAGGGCCGTTAAGTAGTGGATGTGTATGGATTATTTTTGAAGCAGGAATGTGTTGCTGGGGGAATCACATGATTTTCTTTACTTCAGACTGTGTGAATTCATTACCAGAATACACAGGCTTCTATAAATGAAGAGCAGATGAAAGGGGCAGACAGAGATGCTGTGTGTCGGCTCTGTAAAACTGTCAGATGTAAATTAAAGAAATATGTCCACGGGGTGCAATACACTTCTTTGGACCTAACTCAGAGTGTGCCAACACATATTTACAAAGTGGCTGAATTCCTGGAGGTAAACTTTAAATATAATTTTAATATTGTAATAAACAGAATACAAATTGTACTTTGTACACCAACCCCAAAGTGTGTGTTTGTTTTTTTTGTTTTTTTTACTGTCGTTTTGCAAAATACATGAGAAACAATATAATTATTGTAAGACAATACCATCAAAAGAATGCTAGTTTGTACCATCTCTTACCTACAAAGAAAAAAAATCTATCTACCCTATATTGCCAAAAGTATTGGCACACCTGCCTTTACACACATGAACTTTAATGACATCCCAGTCTTAGTCCGTAGGGTTCAATATTGAGTTGGCCCACCCTTTGCAGCTATAACAGCTTCAACTCTTCTGGGAAGGCCGTCCACAAGGTTATGGGAATGTTTGACCATTCGTCCAGAAGTGTATTTGTGAGCTCAGGCACTGATGTCAAACGAGAAGGCCTGGTTTACAGTCTCTGCTCTAATTCATTCCAAAGGTGTTCTATCAGGTTGAGGTCAGGACAGTCAAGTTTCTCCACAATAAACTTGCTCATCCGTGTCTTTATGGACCTTTCTTTGTGCACTGGTGCGCAATCATCTTGGAACAGGAAGGGGCCTCCTCAAACCTTTCCCACAAAGTTGGGAGCATGAAATTTTCCAAAATGTCTTGGTATACGAACGCCTTAAGAGTTTCCTTTGCTGGAACTAAAGGGCCAAGTCCAACCCCTGAAAAACAACCCCACACCATAACCCCCCCCCCCCGCAAACTGGGCGCAGTGGTTTATTGCAGGGATTGGGACACCCTGTAATGAGCTGTTACAAGGCTGACAGGTGTAGTGGCAGCAGCATCACTACTCTTGTCAGCCCAGAGCTGAGAGCAGTGAGGGGAGAGCCAGGTGAAGGTGTAGGAGCTGAGGGGTTCTGGGAGAGTCTGCTTGGAGAGGAGAAAGCTGATTGATTTAAAGTTCTCTCTGCATTGGTAAGTCCTCATTTGAGACCTGAAGTTCGAATGCTCGGAGGGACTTTGGATGGGAAAGAACCTCCAAGCCCCAATCACAGGAACTTTGGTCCCAAAAGGTTAAGCTGCCTGCCGGGGAGGCCTGAAAATTAGCAGTAAGGAGTCAGCACTTATCGGTGTGGTGCAGTGGAGTAGTTCACAGCTATGAGAGTGTGGCAATTGAGATATTGTTTGCTGAGGTCCTGCAGCCTTTGCTGTACACTGAAGCAGATGGGACCCCTAAACCCTGGTGCAGAACTGGTATATTGGCAGAAAGCCATCGTGTTATTTTCATTAAACCAAAATTATGGATGGTTTTGCTGAAGAAAACTTTTTTGTTTGCTTGTCTTTGAAAGTACACTGAAGACTGTTTACTTTTACAAGCGACCAGCGGGTGTTTCCTGGCTCCCCATGTTACAAATAGCATTTATTCATTTCTTCAGCTCTGTGGTTTTTGCAGACATTTGCTTATATCATAGAATGCTGCAGCCAAAGATAATGACTATATTAGGTTTTCTCCTCTGCTGCTGCCAAATGAAAGCCTCATTTGTCCCATAAAAATTTACATACAATAGAAATTCCAGTCTTCAAGTACATAACCTTGTGAATTTATTATTACTATTTCTCTAAAGCGTTTCATCCAATTTTCTGTGTATTTTATCTTTTGTAAATGTGTAAGATGCTGTAATCCACGTTCATGAAAAGATTTAGAGCATTTGTGGAAATGGTTCCTGAAGTTCAACCTTGCTTTGTTTTATTATTCCTTTTGTTTTTGTTTTTGTTTTTTTTGTATCGAATGCAAAATAACATGAAATTGGAACAAATGCACTTGTATATCCTAATCTGTCTCTTGTTCAGTTTAGCATCTTTCTGCAGATCAGAACACATTATTTATGTAAACTGTTCTGTTTTCACACCTCAGATTCTGCCAAGAAGTATTGGGAAATTGAAGAAGCTGAACAACTTGAATGTTGATAGGAATAAATTAATGTCTTTGCCAAAAGAGGTACGTAGAATAATGCAGTAATTTTGAATAAAAAAATAATGTATGCAAAATTGTAAAAGGCCTGGTAATTTGGCATGTATAAAGGAGTAAATGCATAATCTGATTTTGAGGCCAGTAAATTAAATATGAATAATTAAAAAGATAGGGGAGTTAAGAGGAGTTAGCAACAAAGCATGTTGGAACTGAATTTGCTGTATTCATTAACTTTTCCTTTTCACATTAAACTGTAGGCCTTATTACAGTCACAAGGAAATAATGCTTCTTAATGTGGTACCATACATTGCACCAGGGCCATGGATAAGGGGGTACCACCAGTCCTGTATGGGGCCCAGGCTAGTAGGGGGGTCCATGCAGCAGAGTGAATCAGATGTGAAAGCTGACTTTTTCTCCTCTCCCTCCTGGAGGCTTTCAGCTGCTGCAGAGAGAGCCATACAGGGGATCAGTTCCAGTAATTGCCCCACCGCCGCATCTATTGCCCTCCCTTTGCACCGTACAGTTCTCCCTGCTGCTCATGCCTTCCTCTATGCCCCCACTCCCTACAGTGCTGCCGGATTCCCTCCTTTCCTCCCCACCAGCAGCTACAAGCACACAATAGGATCCTTTAGGATGGAGAGTTAGGGAAGGGTCCAGTAAATATTTGACATTTACCAGCCTCTTCCTTTCCTAAATGAACACAATGTTTGATTGTTATCGATCACTCGCTGTGTTCATAACTGAAGCAGAGTAGAGTTGTTTGTTTTTTTGGGAGGGGGCCTTGTCAGGTTGGCTGTGTGGGGCACCCATGGTTTCTAACAGCAGCCCTTATTGCACTACCCCCTCTTGTTGTCCCCCCATTACCATTTTGGTATATGATAAAATGAATATGGTGAAGACACTAAGGTCTCTACAATAATCCTCTGATCCTTCAGTCACAAGTTCTTTCACAGGTATTATATACATTATAATAGTGAGTGGAATAAATATGTGCTCACAGAAAATACAAAAACTTTACCTTTAAGGCTGTAGCTGGAGTGTGGTGCAGGAACTCTGCCAATTTATAGAGTAGGATCATCCACATGGCCCCATAATTACAAGGATTCAAATAGAGCTAGAAAGAGAACAGCAGTGCACTGGTTATGCCCTGACGCATTAACTGCATTTGCAAGCATTAAAATATTTGGTTACTGCTCACAGATATGCCTGCAGTTTTCTTACAATCTATTTTGTTGGTCACTTACATTAATTCACCATGGCCTGAATTAACTACAAGTTTAGACAGCTTGTAGTTCCAATGGACTATGAGAGAGCTGATCAGCACAATCGTAGTCCATTGACACTACCTGCCGTGAGGTGCATTTATTTTATTTTTTTGTTTAAAGAAAAGGTGAAGTTAGCCTTTAATTTTCAACTGGTTTAGGTCAACTCATTTTTTTTATTATGATTTGTGCACTCTAATGTGTACTTTAATAAGGTGGTGTACCTGTTTTTAATGTTTTTTTTGTTGTAATTGTTACAGATTGGTGGTTGTAGCAGTCTTAATGTATTTTGTATGCGTGAAAACCGACTGACACGTATTCCTGCAGAAATTGCACAAGCTACTGAACTCCATGTCTTGGATGTTGCTGGAAACAGGTAACAATATGCTTCCTAGTTTTGTTAGAGTGGTTTTATGGGTAATTCTGCAAATCCTAGATAATTTAAGGTGAATCATTCAAGTTAATCATACCTATTGCAGTTCTTTCAACATCCTAAATTTTTGTCTTCTCTTTTGATTTATAGAGATCCACATTGTCCGTTGTTTATAGAAAGAATTTAGAAGCATAATTGTTTTTACTTTGATTTTGTGCAAGCATTATTTTAATTTTAGTTTAACTTTTAACTCATGTGGTTGCAATCTAGTTTATTAGTGGTGGCAAAGTAGCTGGTAAAAGAATAAATATACTGATGAGCAGTTTTAATTTATAAAATATTATTTTTTGTTTTTTATAGGTTATCCCATTTACCTTTATCATTGACTTCACTGAAATTGAAGGCATTATGGTTATCAGATAACCAGTCCCAGCCTCTGCTGACTTTCCAGACAGATGTTGATCTTGAGACTGGGGAAAAGGTTTTAACATGTGTACTACTACCACAGATGCCTTCTGAAACTAGTGGCCAAGGTAAATACTTCTACAGCTCTTGTGCAATATTAAGACATTTTAACTGAAAGTCCAGTGGTTGCTATGAATATAAAACAAACATTTGATAAGGATTATGTATGATTGCCATTGCCCCTTGTTTGATTAGCGATTTTTGTGGTCAGAGACGCTTTAACCCCCAGCCACTTACATACACACACACCCACACCCCAATAAAAAACTTGTATACCAGCATGTTATATCCGCTTTCTTTCCAGCTCCTTTTTCAGTTTTCAGTGCTATGATAGTTTGGCTGACTCTTATTCGGTCATGCAACACTGTACCCAAATGATTTTTATATCCTTTTTTAAGAAAGCGCTTTCATTTGATATTTTTCTTTTAATATATAAATAAAAATAATTTTATAACAAATGTAAAAAAAATGTCTGCTTACTTTGTTATAAAATTTATTTAAGAAAAAAATCTTTCTTCATAAATGAAGGCTAAAATGTACTCTGCTGCATTTCTTTGGTAAAAAACAAGGTACATTATCTAGGCTGTGTGAAAGTTATAGAATCTACAAATTATGGTATACATTTTAATGTATGATCCCTGATGGTTCCGATTTGACTATGGCATTAAAAACAAACTGTGGGCATCACTGCAGTATTAAAGTGGAGCTCCAACCAAAAGGGGAAGTTCCGCTTGAAAGCCTTTGTCCCCCTCTCACCATTAAGTATTGGCACCTTTGGGGAGCAGGGGGGGGAGGGGGTACCCGAATTTGACAGGTATCCGCTCCCACTTCCGCTGCGATCGCCTAGGCGATTGGAATCCGCAAGCTGTCCCAGGCGGGTGCCCACACTGAAGATGCCTACGCCAGGGAGAGAAGACGGCTGGTATAACCAACGGTGGTTAAGACACTGCAGGACCGAGGGACAGGTAAGTATCTGTATTTTAAGAGTCAGCAGATACAGTTTTTGTAGCTGCTGACTTTTATTTATTTTTTTTTTTTCAGATGGAACTCCACTTTAATTATACTTTGTAAATTCTGTTAGAATGAAACATGGGTTATCACAGTCAAAACTTGTAGCCTGTTCAAGAGATTTCTCAGACTACAGTATGTAGGATTTCGTTTTTGCCCCACGTTTTTAAAAAATTAATAAAGAGAAAAAAATATTTTTTTATATTACACTTTAAACACAGTCTGTTATTCCTTATGAATATGGAGATAGGATGTAGATAGGTGTGAGACTTTCTCAGTGTTTGGACCAATTTATGTACCTGGCATCTTGTGTATCACAAAAATCAAACAACATTGTATCAGACACCTTGTACATTAAACACTGTCTCTCTGTGGTATAATAAATACAACTATAGAAGAATATCACAGAGCAAAAAAAAGTTTCCAAAATAAAGCAATCTTTAGTCCAAAACTGGAGGCACTTGAAATACTGGCACTGAGCATGGCCAGCAACCCGAGCTCTGCCTGTGACCATCAAACTGGAAACAATAGAACAGGCTGTGATCGGCCACACTGGAAACACGAACTAGGTGTGATCTGCAACACTGGAAACACTGAAACTGGACGTGATCAGCCACACTGGAAACACTGGAATTGGACGTGATCAGCCACACTGGAAACACTGGAACTGGACGTGATCAGCCACACTGGAAACACTGGAACTGGACGTGATCAGCCACACTGGAACTGGACGTGATCAGCCACACTGGAACTGGACGTGATCAGCCACACTGGAACTGGACGTGATCAGCCACACTGGAACTGGACGTGATCAGCCACACTGGAACTGGACGTGATCAGCCACACTGGAACTGGACGTGATCAGCCACACTGGAACTGGACGTGATCAGCCACACTGGAACTGGACGTGATCAGCCACACTGGAACTGGACGTGATCAGCCACACTGGAACTGGACGTGATCAGCCACACTGGAACTGGACGTGATCAGCCACACTGGAACTGGACGTGATCAGCCACACTGGAACTGGACGTGATCAGCCACACTGGAACTGGACGTGATCAGCCACACTGGAACTGGACGTGATCAGCCACACTGGAACTGGACGTGATCAGCCACACTGGAACTGGACGTGATCAGCCACACTGGAACTGGACGTGATCAGCCACACTGGAACTGGACGTGATCAGCCACACTGGAACTGGACGTGATCAGCCACACTGGAACTGGACGTGATCAGCCACACTGGAACTGGACGTGATCAGCCACACTGGAACTGGACGTGATCAGCCACACTGGAACTGGACGTGATCAGCCACACTGGAACTGGACGTGATCAGCCACACTGGAACTGGACGTGATCAGCCACACTGGAACTGGACGTGATCAGCCACACTGAAAACTCCGGAACTGGCTGTAATCAGATTTCACAGTCATCCAAAGTGTTCCATTCACCACACAGACACTTGCCAAACATGAACGCTTGTCTAATGAAAGGAAGGCAAACATAGCATGGATAATCCATGATCTGAGGTGAAACACAGCCTAATCAGCACCCTGAGTGGTAATCCTCCACTTGTCTGTACATAAGATCACTCCAGAGCCTTGGGTGGATAGATTGTAACCCCAGGAAAGACAATGCTTCACAGTGTAATATAAAGATATTTAAGTATTTATTAAAAAAAAATTGTACTCACAAGTTACAGTAGACTGGATAAATCTGATTAAGCAGTGGTAACTGCGGATGAAAAGAGTACTAGCTGTGAGCTATGGGGTTTGCCAGCTGCTCCCCAGCCATAGGAATCGCATGGCACTTGTCTGCTTATAGCGTGTCTCCACCCCCTTCTTAAGAATATCTGTAAAATATGTGGGTATATGGTGGATTGAGTGTGCAAACCAATATGATTGCAGTTCAATTTTTTTTTTTTTTTTAAACTCCTTGGTGCAGGCAGTACGCAAGTATGCTGCCTCTAGGCAGGTGGGCCTTGACACAGAGGGCCGCATATATGCGTATGAGATGTAACCAAACGTGCCAATAGCTCCCGGAGCAGTTACCAGCGCCTATTGGAGAACCTTTCGATCATGTGACCGCTGTGACAGACAATCATAGCAGTAACATGATCATAAACCCCACCCCGCCTCCTGGCATCAAAACCCCTTAAAGGGCCAGGAGGCGCAGCACCAAAGGGTTAAGGTGATTGCAATGTTTAGAGATAGGCTAAGACATTATTTCAGTTCTGATACAGAAATAGGCTTCCACTGAAATTGGTATAACTGGAATCTAGTTTACTGGCAATGAATTGTTGGACATAAAGGTTACATTATTGTAAAATGTAAATCCTAGTTCTTCACTCAAAAACAAATTTAAAAAATTGTATGCGTGCAACATTTTTCATTTCCACCTTTAGTATCTAATAGGATTTTAAAGTACCTTTGGGACTGTATTGCCTTAAAACGTTATAAATCCCAAAGGAAACATTTACTATATTGCAGATTACCAATTCTTAGATGAGGTGGCTGCAATAGCTTTCTTTTTAGACTTTATTACCTTTATTTTTTTCCTGGTGATCCAGCCAGTAAGTCTGTTGTTTTTTTTTCTTTTTAGAAGATCAAGCTTTTTTTCAGATACAGCAAGTAAAGGGATGAGACAAACCATTTGAACACTGACAGGGGTGTTTACAATAAATACTTATTTATGAAAAACCTTGACTCCAAAAGGAAAAAACTGGGGGCACTCTAATACAGGAGGTGTGTTACTGGCCAGAGCACCAAGGGAAAACAGAGGGGAAAAAGAGAAAACTAATGTAGCCACCATTAAGTTGCAATATATTACATGTTTGGTTTTGGGTTTATTACTGCTTGTTGCAACACCGCAGGGTTTTGTTCATGCATTTCATTAGGATGTACTGCACAGCTACTGCTTGGCTTGACTCTTTGCAGGGAACTTTTCATCCCCTGAATCACCATATAATGTACTGCTGTTTTCTACAGGTTTTACTATGAATCTGAAATGTCTCCCTTCAGGACATCAGTCTCATTACTGTACATTTTTTGGGCATTGGGGAAGCACGGCAAAAGGAAAACACTGTAAATGGCTGAAATCAGCAATTCTGACACCAACTGTGATCAGCAAAATAAAAATATCAGTGCTGGCTGTAATCTTCAAACTGAAAAGAATGGCAATGGCTGGTGCTTAAAACCAACACTTTGTACATGGGTCCACTGAGTAATGAATAAGCGCCGTCTTTAGCGTGAAACGCGTTTACCTGCCAGTCCCCTACTCTATTTCCACTGTCTGTATTGGTTTTATCTTGGTTCAATAAAGTGGATTGTTTGGAATGCAGCCGATCGGACGTTCTTTGTTCTCATCTATGCAGCACATGTGCTGGGCTAGCACCTACAGGAGGAGTTGTGCTTGGATATTGGGAGTCTCTCTACCTTGAGCAGCGGTACTACACTGGCAATTGCTATGATCTGAAAACTGGAAACATTAACACTTGCGTTGATCAGCAAACTGTAAACAGCTGTGCTGAATGTTATCAGCACACTGGAAACACTGGCACTTGCTTTGATCAGAAACACTGGCACTTTCTGTAATCTGCCACTGGCTGTGTATAATGGGCAGTGTTATTTTAACTGTCAGATCAGAACTATCCGAACACTGGCTGCAATTAGCACTTTTCTGTCTCCCCCTCCACTCTGTGTGTATGTGTGACAGGAAGGGGACAGCTAGCTTCTAATCACAGCCAGTATTTACACTTGAGATCACTGTGATTGGACACAGCATTCACATGATACAGTGCTTCAATTATTGGCTCTGTACTCTGCCTTTCATCAGCACCGGCCAATGAAAGTGCAATCACCTGCATTGATTACACTTTCAGCGGTTTATAAGCGGTCACTTGAAAGTAGCAGTCAGTGCGTCAGTACATTGTGACTGTGAGATCATCGCTATGTACAGGAGCACTGGCACTGTTTTCTGGAGCAGTGTTTACAAATTGCACTCTATAAAATAGCACCCACTTCTCCTCTGTTTTTTTTACAATGTAATGGGATTGAGGTTGTTAATCTGGAAACTGGAAGTTTCCACTTCTATACCTTCATTATCTATCTTGCAGAATAAAATCTTCTTGCTTACTGGCTCCTGACTCCTCCATACACTCCTCTCAGTTGAAACTACTGTAAATGTAATGATGGTAGTATACACTTGACAAAAGTTTAAAGACATGGTAGTAAAGAGGGGTAAAAACGTAAAGTTTTTCATAGTTCCTAGTCACTCATGTTTTGTGGTCAGACTCTGTATTACTTTATAATCCCACTTGTAAAATTATTGCATTTAATGTGGTTTTCAAGGTGAGTGGAATCCTTTATTGTAACGCTAGCATTCTTGATGCTGACTAATATGAATTTCTATCCCACAGATTACTTACCACGGTGCGGGGCTATTGAAAGTTTGGTGAATGATATGTCTGATGAAACCTGGAATGAAAGAGCAATGAATAGAATAAGTGCCATACGATTTTTAGATGATGAAAAAGAAGATGAGGAAGATGAAACGGTGACTGTTTTTTTTTTTTTTTCTTTATTAATTTGAGCTTTCAATAGAATATTGTGTTTTTAGTTTTTCTTTTTAATTGAATATCCTTATAATCAAAAAACACACAAATATGGCTGACTGCCTTCTGCAATGACTTGCACCCCCCCTTTACTTGTTTGATCACTTACCCCAAAAGACTGAAAAATTCATTAATTGCACTCATGAACACCTACAATTATACTGTATGTAGAAAAATACCCTTTATTATACATAAATGTGAGAAAAAAAGTAACAAACATTTTTGTTTAATATACTATTGACAGATTTGTCATAAACGTTACAGCACAACACTGCAGAGTACCCCTATTCCCAAACTGTCACTTCCTAAAGTGCATATTTGACTACCTTTTATAGCCCAGACAATTGTCCATATTCAACTGTATAAATCCTGTGGCCTGATGTGGCATGATGGATGCTTCCGTAAAAAAAAAAAAAAAAAAAGCCCTTGTTATTTATGGCACATATATACCACACCATTAGTAAATGGATCTATGTTTTAATAAGTCAAGAAAAGTGCAGCACTGTAAATTTTAAGCAAGTCACAATAAATACAAAAAATAACAAATACAGTGCCTTGAAAAACTATTCATACCCCTTGAAATTTTCCAAATGTCATGTTACAACCACAAATTTTGGTAGGTCAGCCATTCCTGTTTTCTGGAGTCCCAAAGTCTTAGAAATGGCTTTGTAACCCTTTCCAGACTCATACAGTGCCTTGAAGTATTCATAATCCTTTACATTTTCCACATTTTGTCATGTTATAACCAAAAATGTAAATGTATTTTATTGGGATTTTATGTGCTAGACCAACACAAAGTGGCACATAATTGTGCAGGAATATGATAAATGGTTTTCAAACTTTTTTGCAAATATCTAAAAAAAAAAGTGGCGTGCATTTGTGTTCAGCCCCCTTTACTCTGATACCTCTAATTAAAATCTAGTGGAACCAATTGCCTTCATAAGTCACCTAATTAGTAAACAGAGTCCCCCTGTGTGTAATTTAATCTCAGTATACATACAGCTGTTCTGTGACGCCCTCAGAGGTTTGTTAGAGAACATTTGTGAACAAACCGCAGCAGGAAGGCTAAGTAACACATCAGACAAGTCAGGGATAAAAATTTTGGAGAAGTTTAAAGCAGAGTTAAGTTATTAAAAAAAAAAAAAATATATATATATATATATATATATATATATATATATATATATAAAATCTCCCAAGCTTTGAACATCTCACGGAGCACTGTTCAATCCATCATCCAAAAATGGAAAGAGTTATGGCTCAAATGCAAACCTAGCAAGACCTGGTCCACCGGAACTGACAGGCCGGGCAAGGAGAGCATTAATCAAAGAAGCAGACAAGAGGCCCATGGTAACTCTGGAGGAGCTGCAGAGATCCACAGCTCAGGTGGGAGAATCTGTCCACAGGACAACTATTAGTCGTGCACTCCACAAATCTGACCTTTATGGAAGAATGGCAAGAGGAAAGCCATTGTTGAAAGAAAGCTATAAGAAGTCCCATCTGCAGTTTGAGAGAAGCCATGTGGGGGACAAAGCAAACGTGGAAGAAGGTGCTCTGGTTAGACAAGATCAGAAAATTTGACTTTTTTTTTGGCCTAAAAGCAAAATGTTATGTGTGGTGGAAAACCAACACTGCACATCACCCTGAACACACCATCCCCACCGTGAAACATGGTGATGGCAGCATGTTGTGGGGGTGCTTTTCTTCAACAGGGAAGCTGGTCAGAGTTGATGGGAAGATGGATGGAGCCAAATACAGGGCAATCTTAGAAGAAGACATGTTCGCGTCTGCAAAAGACTTGAGACTGGGGCAGAGGCTCACCTTCCAGCAGGACAACGACCCTAAACATACAGCCAGAACTACAATGGAATGGTTTAGATCAAAACATATTGATGTGTTAGAATTGCCCAGTCAAAGTCCAGACCTAAATCCAATTGAGAATCTGTGGCAAGCCTTTAAAATTGCTGTTCAAACGCTCTAAATCCAATCTGACAGAGCTTGAGCTATTTTGCAAAAAATATGCAAAAAATTTCACTCTAGACTTGCAAAGATGGTAGAGTCATCCCCAAAAAAGACTTGCAGCTGCAATTGCAGCGAAAGGTGGTTCTACAAAGTATTGACTCACGGGAGCTGAATACATTGCATTCCACGCTTTTCAGATATTTATTTGTAAACACATTTGAAAGCCATTTATCATTTTCTTTGCACTTTACAATTATGTGCCACTTTGTGTTTGTCTATCACAAAATACATTTACGTTTTTGGTTGTAAGATGACATGTGAAAAATTTCAAGGGGTATGAATACTTTTTCAAGGCACTGTAAATATCAGCAAATCATAAATAATAATCCACAAATATCTCTGCTCAAAAACCAACATAGTGAAAATAGCTGAATTGTGAAAATAACATCCAAATAGGATTTGTGAAGTGGATAGGCACTTTGGATTAATATTACTTTCACCATTCAGCTATTGTTTTCACTATTTATGTCGGTTTTTGAGCACAGAAATGTTGTGGTTTGATTTGTTGATATTTATTCGCTATTTTTTGTATTGTGATTTGCTTACTTTACAGCTCTGCACTTTTTTTCAAATCTTTTTGTGTTTAGTATCACAATCTTTAGTGGTGGCTGCTTATTTTCTTTATTGTACATCACGGGACACCAGAGCAGGCTATTCATGACTATTTGGTTATAGGCCACCTATAGGTGAATGGATGACAATGGCTGACCCATCAGAGAGGAGGTCCTCCCCTATATAACCCCTCCTATACAGGAATTACCTCAGTTTTTTTGCCAGTGTCTGTAAGGTGTATGGTCCATTAGAGAATCAGGGACTTTAATAGGATCCTTTCGGAAGGCTATGACCTAAAATGGATGGTGCTCAATCCTCGCTGGATAAGGAGAAGAATCCTCAAGGTTTTTCCTGTAATGCAGCCTTATGGTGCTGGATCCCATGCAGATGGAACCCTGTGCAGTTTTAAAATCTGAATAAGTTGCTTCCAGCGGGGTGCTGTACGGGTCGGAGGCAGTAGCCCCTCAGCATGGGGACTGAGTCCTTGAAGGTCTGTAGGACAGTGCCCGCTGTGATGGGTGAATTCTGGTGCCTGATGGAAGTCAGGGACTTGTAGCGGGACTGGTAAGATATCTCCTTTTTTTTCTCTCTGTAAAGAGTAACAAACATTCTAAATTGAAGGGAAAAGGAGAGGTGTTGTGACTGTGAGTTTCCACCAGGGGGAATGTTCACTGTTGTTCATGAGATGTGCTTGCTCTTTATGTTTTCAACCACTAGAGGTAGTGCGGCCAGCAATGGAATTCAGCCACATTTTGTTTATCTGGAGGCCAGGACACACGTGGGCTGCTGCTGCTCAGAGATTGCTTGGTGCCGAGACACAGAGCAGACTATTTTGTAGGGGCATGTGAGTACTCCTCTGAGGGGAAAGCATGGACCAGTCAGTCAGGTCACATAAGGCAGCATTTGCATTGAGTGTTTTTACTTCAGCACACTACTTGCATAGATGTATCATTGTGATCTGTGTTACTAGTAGAGGTGCACAGGTTTGCGCTATCTGAAGTGTTGTCTTCCAGAAATCGGAGTGGGGGAGGTGCAGCGGGAATGTACCACCGCCAGGTCCTGAGGAATCTAGCCGAAGGTCCACTGTAATATCCTCTACTGACAGGCCAGAAGCGACTGGGCAGTCTGTGCCGCTGCGTCTATCTGGCATTGTGGCTACTACTGGGGCTCCTGTCTCAGCATATGTAACCAAGGATGATTATGCTTCAGCCTTAGCAGCTTTAGAAGATAAGATCGCTGGGGTGACTGCATCAGTTTCTTAGGGGGCTCAGAAGCGGGATAGATCCCTGTTGCTAGAACCACCAATCCTGGGGCTTGAATGGGTGGAGCCTGGGGATGGGATGGGATGAGATGAGTAAGAGCTGGAGGAAGGTCAGGCAGTAGAATTTCTGTCTGAGGAGTCACAGCCTGAGGAGAAGCAGGGGGTCTCTGCCTCCCAGTCTCAGAGATGTTTAGTCCAAGACCTCACTGATATGGTACAGTCTGGATTCAGGCTACCTCTTATGGAAACCTCTGAGGTTATTTATTCTTCCCTGGGCTCTTTGAAGCCTTCACAGAGTACTCAGGCCTTTCCAGTGCATCATCTTCTGGAGCAAATTATGTATGCTGACTGGGACCACCCAGACAAGGTTTTTGTTACACCAAAGAGTTTTCTGTTTTGTATTCCATGGAACAAAAGTTTAAGAAATTGGGTTGCCTGTAGTGGATGTAAAGGTTTCATCCCTGAATAAATCTTTAACATGTCCTCTGAATAAAGTACAGGTTTTCAAGGACCAAGCAGATAAGCTAGAGTCTCTCCTTAAGGCCTCCTTCTCCCTGGCAGGTTCTGCCGCACAGGTAGCTGTGGCAGCTATTGGCCTTTGCCAGAGTCTTTCTGACCGTGTCAAGCAATGGATTGGAAGACCATCAGGGCAGGGGGAATGCTCAGCAGAGGATTTGGAGGATGTTCCATGTGCTTTAAGTTTTGCAGTTGATGCTCTTAAGTATTCAATTCAGCAAATTTCTAGCTTGCCCTCTTATCAGTGCACATGCGTAGGGTTTTGTGGCTGAAGAATTGGTCAGCAGAACTGCCATGCAAAAAATTGTTGGTCTTTTCCCTTTCATGGGGAACGGCTGTTTGGGAAATATTTGGTTAAATATATCCAAAAGATTTCAGGGGGTAAAAGTACTCTTCTACCCCCTTAAGAGGAAATCCAAACGCCCTTCTTTTAAGGTGTCAGGGGCTTTGGTTGCTGGGCCCTCATCTACCATCGGGTGGGGGGAAGGCTTTTGAATTTTGTAGCCGCATGGGGGGGCTCTAATCCAATGCAAATGGATAATGTCCACAATTTCTCTGGGGTACAAACTAGAATTTTGGGTTTTTCCTTCACCCCGGATTCCAAGATCAAATGTACCAACAAATCCAGCGAAAAGAAGAGCTTTATTTCAGGCTCTCGATTACCTATTGGCAAGGAGTAATCACAGCGATTTCAGCGGGCAAAAGATTTCAGGGGTTTTATTCAAACCTATTAACAGTCCCAAAACCAAATGGGGATGTAAGGCTCATTTTGGATCTCAAGAGGTTAAATCAGTTCCTATATGTCTGATCCTTTCGTATGGAATCGGTTGGGTCAGTAGTGGCCTCCTTACAGGAGGGAGATTTTTTGGTGTCCATAGACATCAAGGACACATACCTGCATGTACCGATATTAATTAATTCCTCACCAAAGCTTTCTGCGGTTAGAAGTAGGGGCTCAGCATTTCCAGTTCATAGCACTACCGTTTGGGCTGGCCACGGCTCCCAGAGTTTTCACAAAAAGTCTTGCTCCGGTGTTGGGGCTACTCAGAACTTGGGGGAGTATTGGTCATAGGTTATCTCTTGCTCAGAAATTGGTTGGTGCCAGATGTGAAGCAAGATGTGGTCCTTACGATGCAGATCCTGGAACAGCTGGGCTTGGTGCTCAACCTCAAGACGTTGGCCGTGGAACCAGTGCAGAGCCTGGAGTATTTGGGGATGGTCCTAGACACACGGTTCAGGCAAAGTTGCACCCTGAGGAATGAGGTTTCCTTCAATTTGCCTCTGTAGGTTGCTGGGGAAGATGGTGTCCTCGTTCGAGGCTATTCCCTGTGCTCAATTTCACTCCAGACCGCTGCAAAGGTACATCCTGTCTGTTTGGAACAAAAAGATTCTGGCAATGGATTACTGCATATCTCTGTCTCCAGAGTGCAGCCAAGCCTGAATTGGTGGTTGATAACTCAGTTTGGAGAAGGGAAGATCCTTTCAGCCAGTGGTGTTGAAGTTGGTAGCCACCGATGCAAGCCTTTCAGGTTGAGGGGCCATTCTGGAGGAGGCCACAGTTCAGTCCACATGGCTTCCACGGAAAGGGTTTTTCCCATCAATGTCCTGGAACTTTGAGCAGTGAGGCTGGCTGTGAGATATTGGACATCCAGGCTTCAGGATTGGCCTATAAGGATTCAGTCCAATAATGCCACAGCAGTCTCGTACATCAACCACCAAGGCGGTACCAGGAGTCGAGGTGCCCAGAAGATGAACTACATTCTGACCTAGGTAATGAGAGATGTTCCAAGTCAGTCAGCAGTGTTCATTCCAGGTGTGGAAAATTGGCAGGCATATTATCTGTCACCGGCAGTTTATTCCAGGGCAATGGGCTTTGCATCCCGATGTTTTGAAAGAAGTTTGCCCAGATGTAGATCTATTGGCATCCAGGTTCAACAACGTTGGTCGGTCTTTTTGTGTCCAGGGTAAGGGACCCTCGTGCGGCAGGGGTAGATGCCTTAGCGATTCCTTGGAACTAGTTTTCACTTATGCCTTTCTTCCGATCCAGCTGCTGCCACGTCTCTTCCGCAGGATTTGGGAGGAGTCTATTCCAGTGATACTGATTGCTCTGGCCTGGCCCAGGAATGCCTGGTATGTGGGCATAGTGAAGATGGCAGGCCGTGGGCCCTGCCGTATCGGCCAAACCTGTTGTCTCAAGGTCCCATATTGCATCCAGCTTTACTGTCATTAAATATGACAGCATGGCCATTGAAACCCAGATCCTGAAGGATAGGGGTGTGTTGGATTCTGTTATCCCCATCATGTTGGGTGCTAGAAAGGGAGTTTCTAGGAACATTTATTACAGAACCTGGAAGGCTTATATTGCCTGGTGTGAGGTTCACAAATGGCACCCATGAAAGTATGTGATTGGCATGATTCTGTCGTTTCTTCAAACAGGGTTGCAGAAGAATTTGGCTGTTTGTACCATTTAAGGGCCAGATTTCAGCATTCGCTATTTTTTTTCCAGAAGCCCAATGCATCTCACTCTTTTGGTTCGCACTTTTTTTTTTTTTTTTTACAAGGAGTAATGCCTATGGCTCCTTTTAGGCTTCCTTTGTGTCGTTGGGACCTGAACTTGGTTTTGGAGGTTTTGCAAAAGCCACCATTTGAACCTATTGGAGAGATTACACTGGTCCTGTTGACTCGTAAGGTGTTGTTTCTAGTTGCAATCACGTCTGCAAGAAGGGTGTCAGAGTTGGCAGCTCTCTTGCAGAGAACCATTTCTGGTTTTGCATTATGATAGGATGGTGTTGCAACCTCAGCCGTGCTTTTTACCAAAGGTGGTTTCTGGCTTTCATCTCAATCAGGATATAGTTCTGCCTTCATTCTCTGCTGGGTCTCAGTCAGCAAGAGAGAGATCTCTGCATACCTTGGATGTGATTTGTCTTCTTGAAGGTGACAGCACAGGTCAGGTTTGTGCTGCCAGAGGGGCCTAGGAAAGGGCAGGCAGCATCCAAGGTGGATCCACCAATTGATCATTCAAGCCTATGGTTTGAAAGGTAAAGTCCCACCCTTTTGGGTGAAGGCACAATCCACCAGGAGTGTGGGAACATCTTGGGTAATCCGCCATCAAGTGTCAGTGGCTCAGGTTTGCAAGGCCGCTACATGGTCTTTGGTTCGCACATTCACAAGATTCTACCAGGTGGGTGTCCGAGCCGCAGAGGATTCTGCTTTTGGCCGTAGTGTTTTACGAACAGCTGTGTAGGTCCTGAAGGATTGACTGTGGCCATCATGGTGTCACCCTCCCCTCAAATTTCTTATTGCTTTGGGACATCCCACATAGTCATGAATAGCCTGCTCTGTGTCCCATGATGTATGATAAAGAACATCCCACCCCTTTTTCTGGAATGTCATTGCTTGCTACAAAAACTGAGGTACTTCCTGTATTGGAGTGGTTATATAGGGGAAGGACCTACTCTAATTGGTCGGCCAGTGTACATTCACCTATAGGTGTCCTATAACCCACATAGTCATGAATAGCCTGCTCTGTGTCCCGTGATGTACTCCAAGAAATGGATTTTACAGGTAAGTATATAGAAAAAAAATCAATTTTTCACTGCACCCAAGAGCAGAGTTTTTCCTCTTAATTCCTTTTGATTATAACAATCACAGAAACCTGTAGACTGCAAATTCTTTGTGCTTTTTTTACACCCAAGAGACTTTACGAAAAACAGCTTTTCTTTGTGTACAGTAAAAGGATTTGGGATGCTTCCCTTTCCCAAATAATCCTTAGGGACATCATCTGCTTGTTTTACATTAATAGAAACTGGCTTGGCCACTACTACTGGCCAAATGAGCATTGTGCGTGTTTTCTGTCATTAGTATGCTAGTGTAAGCTTCAGTACATGCACCAAGGGTAAAAGTCTACAGTTAAGAGGTGTGGGCTTGTTAAAGTGGAACTGCACTGCATCTGAGCACCACAAACCAAAAATGCTATTTAATTCATTGTATTCAATTCATGTCTCCATGTTTTATTTTGTTGAGAAATAGTTTTGAAAAACACCTCCCTAGCATTTCTGACAGTAGCCATCTTGAGTAAAGGCAGATGATTCATGTAGCATTTACTTCCTGGAATTCATCTGCCCTTAGCTCAGGCATTGGCTCAGCTGAGAACCCTCCCTTCACGAAAACTGCTGGGATGTATGATGACATGTGCCTAGGCAGGAAACCAGGAAGTAACTGAAGAAATGTAAAAAAAAAAAATATGTAAAATTTGACATACTTTCCCATCTATTTACTAATGCTAGCAGCATAATGATTAAAAATAGTCAATGTTAATTGAGAGAGTGAAGTTCTACTTTAACTGGTGTTTCCACTGTAACACCACTCCACTGTCAGATACTGGACTGAAAATAAATCCACTATCCCATTGCTGGGAATGTGTATGAAAATGTTGTCTGAATTATTTGGCATATTCATTACCTTTGCAATTAAACTGTTGGCCTTGTTACAATTACAGAGTCCTGAATAAGTGATGGGTCTGTTATGTGTGGCACCACACACTGGCCCCATCCCCTCTTGTTGCCATTATTATTATAATACTTCATAATGGTTTCCACCATTTTCTCCTCACTTTCAATAACAGGTTCTTATGCAAGTATTATACACAGTACATTATTGAGTTGGATAAATATTTGCTCACTGAAACGGCAATATATTTTATCTCTAGGGTTCTTGCTGGACAGTAGGTCAGTAGGGTCACCCTATATTTTACAAGGATCTGAACAGGACTGGCAACAGATGGGCAATGTTGTAAGTTCTTGTATCTGCATTTTTATTCAAGCACTTTATGTACAGGATATGTGGCCAAATCTTTCTTGGGGTGATGTCAGCTGATCCTGCCACAAATCTGGTTCATGGTATAACAGTAATAAGAACTGACCTGGCCACTACTGCAGGCCAAACGAAGCACTGTGCATGATTTCTGTCAGTCTGCTAGTGGAATGTTCTGGTATGAGTCTACAGTTACAGCTAGGAGTTCTAAGCTTGTTAACCAACTGGGGAGATTTCCTAAAACGTGCAAAATTTGTCAGTTGTTTGCAGTATATGTTGGTATATAGTTTTTCTTCTTGAGGAAGCAAATTGCAGTGTTTCATTTAACTTTTTATCAATTTATAGCATACAAAACTATTACAGGACTCTTAACTTTTTTTTTTTTTTTTTTAATTCTCAGGCAACACTGCTAAGACGAGCTACGCCGCACCCTGGGGAATTAAAGTCAATGAAAAAGACTGTGGAGAACTTGCGTACCACTTTGAATGCTGCTAAAGGACTGGACTCTAACAAAAATGAGGTCAATAACTCCATTGACAGATTGACCACGTCTGTGTAGAGCTCCACCTTCATCTTACCTCCTGTGTCTTCCCTGACTGTTGAAATGTCTCCCTGCTTCCAGGATCATTTCTAGCCTCTTGTTTTTACCAGAGCATTATTCATAATCCCTTTTTAATACTTCTGTTGAGATGCTGCAGCCTGCACAAGAAGTGCCTTATTTCCACTAGATGCTCGCATCTGCGACCTCCTAAATTAAAGCTGTAATTTTTATATTTTGCCAATCTAGTTTTTAATGGCTGTCAACAACACTATTCTTATCTTTTTATTTTTTGATGTGCAAATATCCTCACTTTTTAACTCTGCAGATATATTAGGACATTTTTGGACCTAGAGGGATAGTTTTATTTGAAATTAATTTTTATTTTGTTTTATTGCAGCTTAACAGATGTACATTTTTTACACAATTACATTGTATATTAGGTTGCAAAAATATTTTGATTGTTAATAGAAAATCAAAAGCGGTACATATATTCATTGTAAAATATAAAGGATTTTTTTTTTTAATCTTTAATGTATCATTATAATGTGCCACTAAAGTTGTGCCTTAGAGTGGTGGTGGGTTTTTTAGACCAAATGCCTTTCTCTTTTATATTCTCCCTCTTTTGATACCTATGACATTGAGGGCTTTATTTAAAAATAATTAGTGCACAGAATAGTGATGGGCATTGGCCTATTGAAATCATCTTGACTTTACCTGATTAAAGATTTGTACACATAAGTGCCAAAAGGTGGTGTTCAGCATATGTTCTTGTAGCAGGCCATGCACTCTTCATTGCAAGAAAATGTATTCATTTGTATTGCTGAAAATATGTCGGGACCAAGCTAAATTCTGCTTTCATTCGCCAGTGTACTAAAATTTTAAAAATTTCAATGTTTACCCATGGCAACAATGCAGTCCCCATTTACTTCAATATTTCCCTTGGATGCCCCCCCTCCAAACAGGGTATAGCCTAATGCTACTTTATATTTTTACCCCTTTAGTTGATTTCTTGGTCAACTGGTACATTTTTCATTTACTTACAACAAAGAATCTGAACAATAGTTTAATGCATGTATCTGCTTACTTCTCATAACACAATCCAGAGCTCTTGCATAATTGTCTGGCCCTGTTATGGACCAAGGACAAGCTACATCTGAGGACTATAAATATTCATGTTATTTTCCTCTTATTATATCAGAGGTATCATTACACAACATAGAGAACATTTGCATCTTTATCAAAGGAAAAGAATATAACTGTAAACTCAGAGATGTCTATAATCATTTTTCAGCTGTTTGTACATCACTACAATTTCTCCATATTTTAATAGGCATGTCTAAAACTATCATGAACAGGTCCCATTCACACTTGGTTTGCCTTAAGGCAGCCAATTCATATTTCATTACCTAGTAGTGCACCTAAAAAAAAGTATGTGTTATATTTTAATTCTGCAAGCCATCAAGCACAGATGGTTCACATCTGTGCATTGCAGTGCACTACAATGAAAGTGAATTGTGCTGCGCTGCATAGGTGCTTTGGGGTACCATTGAAAACTAGTAAAATGTGCATTGTGGCAACTCGTTACACACAGCACTGTGCATTGCACTGCTACTCTGTATTACCACAACACAATAGTGTGTTTGGACCTCAGTGTTGAATCTGGTAAAATAGGTGTAATTTGGTCAATTGGCTGTGCTTAGCAGTTCGAGGGTTTGCAGAGGTGGCTATATTTTGGACCTCAGTCTTGTTTCCTAGTAAGTTCAGTAAATACACTACCTCAAGGGGTCTTCAAATCTGCTCTACAATAAATATCAATAGAAAGATCTGTACCTATACACATCCAAAATTGATTGTATATTGTTTAATAAAGAAAAACTAAATAAAATGTATTATACTTTTGAATAATTAGGCAGACTCCTCTTGGATGTACATAAAATCAGTCTTCAAGCATTAATTATGGATTATATTCTTAAATCTGCCAAATCCATCAGGCAAAACTTTTTTTTTTTTTCTCTTCCCTCTGGATATATTTTCTTTTTTTTTTTGCTCTTTGATACCCTGATTGTGTGCAATGTGTAAAGACAAGGACTACAAGCTGTTTTAGTACTCGCCTTCTGCCATTTCTTAAGGACTCCAGCATCAATCACACTCTCTATTATGGTTGCTTGGTTCTATCCCCCGTAATAGTCTTAACTGTGTTTGTTCACCCTCTGGCATCCATACTCAACAGAAAAATCTGTTTCACACTTTTCGGCTATGGATAATTAAGAGCCTTTTTTCATGCATTCATTTTTGATGCTCTTGATGAGTCTTTCGAGTTGCAAATAAGTAAATACAGTGGCACATAAACTGATGTTGTGAACTTTATTTGTATTGATGTGCTTTTAACTGGAGGTACTAGATTGGTGTGTTACATTTATTTTAAATGTCTTCTCAAATTTACCAGGGTTGATTTTTAGAAACCTACAGCAATTTTTTTTAGAACCTTTTAAAGAAGGATTCACTTTGTGCAATGTTATAAGGAAAATTGTGATATTAAATGAAATGCAAACTCAACTTTACTGTTACCTGTAAGTTACATCTTACGTTTCCTGTAATTAATGATACTGTAACTGGGATAAAGAGCTAGTAAGGTTGAACATTTTGCTCCGTGCACGGCATGTCATAACTGAGCCAAAGCTCCAGGATGAATACTGCTGTGACAGATGTGAGCAGGTTGCGATTGTGGAAGCTCACATTAGAGATATGAAGGCGCAAATTGCAATGCTGAGCAGAACGGGCAACCTTGAAATAGGTTTTTTGCTCGCTGAGCAGGTAGATAATGGGGTTGATGTGGAGGGTTGAGGGATAAGTCAGGTTCAGGTAGGAAGATGGGTTAATGTAGCTAAAGGGAGTGGTAGAGGCTCACAGAAAAGGAAGGCCAGTTCTTTAAATATCAAAAAAAAATTAGGTTTGTTGAAGATGTAGAGGTGTTAAATCCAGAGGTAGCAGCCCTAGATGTCACTGCTGTCCCTAACATCCAAGAGTGCAGCCAATCTAGTAGGGGTGGTGAGGGTAATGCCTAGACCAGCAATGGGCAAACTACGGCCCGGCGGACCTTTTAATCCGGCCCGCGGAGCGTGATACAAAAATAAAACAGCCAGGGCAGGCAAACATTTGCATCATTCAGCGCGCTCAAATGCAATGATTGGCCAGTCTCGCTGCCACTCACATCCTGATAGCCAGTGATTGGCTGTCAGGATGTGTGTAGGCGGGGCAGCGTGACGAACGTAAGGGGAGCTAGGCTCCTCTCACAGTTCGCCCTGAAGATCGGAACGGCGCGGGAACATGGCGAGAGGAACGCGCGGAGCAAAGGTAAGTAAAATTTTAATTTATATTAATTCACACATACACATCATTCATCTACTCTTGGTCCGGCCCCCGGGTCCAATATATGAACCCATTGCGGCCCTCAAGTCAAAAAGTTTGCCCACCCCTGGCCTAGACAGTTGGTGGTAATCAGGAATTCTATATTCAGAAAAAATAACTTGTCACCAGGATCACCTCAACCAAATGGTTTCCAGTCTCCCTGGTGCCAGGGCTTGGCATGTGGTGGACCAATTTCATAAATTACTGGGAGGCGCTGGGCATGACCCAGCTCTCTTGGTCCATGTTGGAACCAATGACAGCATACGTGAAAGATGGAGTATACATTTAAAGAACTAGGCTCCAAGTTGAAGAGAAGGACCTCCAAGGTTATATTATTACTATACAGGATTTATATAGCGCCAACAGTTTGTGCGGTGCTTTACAATATTCTCTGGAAAAGTGCCTATGCCATGCGCAACTTGGGAAAGGCAGGGGTAGCTTAGAGAACTGAATTCATAGCTAAAGACCTGGCGTAAGAGGAAGGAATTTAGGTTTCTAAGTCACTGGGCTGACTTTTCATTGGGGTACAATCTGTATGCTATAGATGGTTTGCATTTAAAATGGAAGGAGCTCTGCTGTGCTGGGGGAGAGGTTTATGAGAAGGCTAGAGGAGTATTTTAAACTAGGATTGGGGAGGGGAATTAGAATATGAGTGCAGACAGGTCAGTCACAGGTCAGAAACTACTGGAAAGTGGAATGGCGGAAGATGGAAAGTACAGTTTCAGTGCAGACACCAAGCTACAGTGGATATAAAAAGTCTACACACCCCTGTTAAAATGTCAAGTTTCTGTGATGTAAAAAAATTAGACTAAGATGAATCATATCAGAACTTTTCCACCTTTAATGTGACCTATAAACTGTACAACTCAGTTGAACAGCAAACTGAAATCTTTGGGGGGGAGTAAACATAAAAAACTAAAATAATGTGGTTGCATAAGTATGCACACCCTCTTATAACTGGGGATGTATCGGTGTTCAGAATTAAGCAATCACATTCAAAATCATGTTAAATAAGAGTCAGTACACACCTGCCGTCATTTTAAGTGCTTCTGATTAACCCCAAATAAAGTTCAGCTGTTCTAGTAGGTCTTTCCCGACATTTTTATAGTCGCATCCTACAGCAAAAGCCATGGTCCACAGAGAGCTTCCAAAGCATCAGAGGGTTCTTATTGTTAAAAGGTATCAGTCAGGAGAAGGGTACAAAAGAATTTCCAAGGTATTAGATATACCATGGAACACAGTGAAGACAGTCATCATGTGGAGAAAATATTGCGCAATAGTGACATTACCAAGCACTGGATGTCTCTCCAAAAGTAATGAAAAGATGAGAAGAAAACTGGTCTGGTAGGCTGCCAAGAGGCCTACAGCAACATTAAAGAACCTGCAGGAATATCTGGCAAGTACTGGCTGTGTGGTACATGTGACAATCTCCTGTATTCTCATATGGCTGGGCTATGGGGTAGAGTGGCAAGACTGATGCCTTTTCTTACGAAGCAAAACATCCAAGCCTTACTAAATTTAGCATAAACGCATCTGAAGTCTCTCAAAAGCATGTGGGAAAATGTATTCTGGTCTGATTTTTTTTTTTTGGCTATAATTTCAAAAGATATGTTTGGCGCAAAAACACTGCGCATCACCAAAAGAACATCATACCCACAGTGAAGCATTGTGGTGGCAGCATCATGCTTTGGGGCTGTTTTTCTTCAGCAGGAACTATGGCCTTAGTCAAGGTAGATGTAATTATGAACAGTTCCAAATACCAGTCAATATTGGCACAAAACCTTCAGGCTTCTGGTAGAAAGCTGAACATGAAGAGGAACTTAATCTTTTAGCACGACAATGACCCAAAGCATATATCCAAATCAACAAAGGAATGGCTTCACCAGAAGAAGATTAACGTTTTGGAATGGCCCAGCCAGAGCACAGACCTGAATCTGATTGAAATTCTGTGGGGTGATCTGAAGAGGGCTGTGTACAGGAGATGCCCTCGCAACCTGACAGATTTGGAGTGTTTTTGCAAGGAGGAGTGGGCAAATATTGCCAAGTCAAGATGTGCCATGCTGATAGACTCATACCCAAAGAGACTGAATCAAAAGGTGCTTCAACAAAGAATTAGTTTAAGGATGTGCTTTTTATTTTTACTTCCCTCAACCTAAAGGATTTCAGTTTGTTCAACTGAGTTGTACAGTTTATAGGTTACATTAAAGGTGAAATAAGTTCTGCAATGCTTTTATCTTTGTCATTTTTTTACATCACAGAAACCTGACACTTTAATGGGTGTGTAGAGTTTTTATATCCTCTGTATACAGTGAAATAATGTCCGGACAGGATGGCTCCAAAGCCAATCTCAATGCACTATTTAATTGGGCAGCTATGTGGTGGGTGAAGTTTACTGTTGATAAATATAAAATTATGCACTTGGGAGCAGAAAACATGTATGCGTCATACATTCTAGGAGGAAAACAGCTAGGGGAGTCCATGATTGAGAAGAATCTGGGTATTCTGGTAGTTCATAAACATAATAATGGCATGCAATGCCAAGCTGCAGTTTCTAAAGCTAGCAAAAGTTTTTTGTGTTAAGAGAGAGAGAGAGAGACATAATTTTGCCCCTGTACAAATCATTAGTACAACCTCATCTCAAATATGCAGTTCAGTTTTGGGCACCTGTTCACAAAAAGGATATCGGAGAACTGGAGAAAATGAAGACAAGGGCAACCAAACTGATCAGAGACATGAAGGAGCTCAGCTGTGAGGAAAGATTAGCTGAACTGAATTTATTCTCTCTTGAGAAGAGGCGATTAGGTGGGAAATGATCACCATGTATAAAGTAAGTACTTAAGTGGGCCATATAAGGAACTTGGTGTTGAGTTATTCACTTTCAGGTTGTTACAGAGGATAAGTGGGCACTCTTTACACCTGGAAGAAAAGCGATTTAACCTCCATATATGGAAAGGCTTCTTCACAGTAAGAGCTGTGAAATAGATTCCCTCAAGAACTAGTTCTGGCCAGCTCAGTAGATTTTTAAAAAAGAGCTGGGTGCATTTCTAAATGCATAAAGTATAACTGGATACTAACATTTATAGGTAATAACACCAGGAGTAGTTGATCAAAATGCATATATAGTGCTATATCACCGCTGAGCTGATCTTTCTATGCAGCTATCTGTATCAGACTTTCCTAAACCTGACTTTGGAATGCCATAATTGGACCCTGCTGGATGGCACTTGCCTTCTGCCACTGGGATTTGCACTGTGACTCTCTCCAGATTTGAGTGTACTGTGATATTTATCCATGGAGCACTCTAGGTCTAGCGCTGTGGCACAGCCCGAGGTGTGAGGTTGTTTCTGAAGACACTTTTTTTTGTGAGGTGACTAAGCCCAGAGAGCTGCTTTGCTATTAGGATTGTTGGGCAGCATCCATCAAATTTCCTTCTATCTGTTGGTTTTTGAATGGGTTCAGGCTGAGGGACTGCACGCTGATGTCATCCCCTAAGTAAGCATGTGCTCCATGCTCTTCCCAACATTAAGCTTTGAGAAAGCATCTTCATGCTTCTGCTGTGGATTGCAGGTGATATGTGGACTTCCCCTTGATTCATCTCTATCTGCCTACAGTAAGCTGGTCACTCTCAACCATGTGACCCTTTTGCTACCCAGCAGCCAGATTGTAAGCATTTAAGGATTGGCCTCAGACCCTGAGCTATGTTGCCTTCCATCCTGTGGTTCAATATTTCTGATTCTAGATACAGGGGTGCAAGACCTGCTGTACAAGGTGCTTCCAGCTCACAATCCACTAATTGTTCAGGTGCTGCCTGCACTGTGCCAGACACTAAAGAGAGTGTTAATATAATTTGAACTTTCAGGGTACCAAGATATAAGTTTTCTAAAAACCGGTTATTTAAAAACAAAATCACATAAAAAAGGCATCATCTCATCCAATTAAAAGGTAAAAACACCCTATAACTACTGGCTCACATCTCATGTATCACCATGTTCAAAAATATTTCGTAAGATGACAGATATTCTTATGTCCTTACAAAAATATTTTACATGATGTTAACCATTGAAAACAACTTTGGTGAGAGATTCAATAGGAATTTCCTTGAAAGGGGCTAATCATATTCAGCAGTTTGAGGAATGTAATCGGTCTGAAACGCATAAAAAGTATAAGATGCAGATATACATGCATACTCACTTTTGTCTGTTCACAAATTCCCTGATGGTACTTACAAAACCAATCAACTCTAGCCAGTTATCCCACATGCATGGAGGCACCTACCCATCAGAAAAAGTACTATCAGAGAACTTGTCTGCTTCCTGCAAGGTCTATTAGCATGTATGGAAGGGCCACTTTGTTTAGTGTGAGACAAATAACGTTAACCCTATTAAACTCTCCGTGGGATGAATCTTTTCTGGGTCTTTTTACAGGTGGGCCTGGACCAGCAATTGGCCCTTATCACCACTGAGGGTCAAATCTCTGTGCTTGCAGACTTGATCCAGAGACTGCTGGCCTCCCATCCATTGATCAGGACCTATGCTCAGGGTTTCTCCTATGTGGTCACCCCTGTATTTTTCCTTGTGACTTCATGGGATCTCAATTTGGTTTTCTCTGCTTTTCTTTTTCAAAAACCACTCTGAACCAGTCAGGGATATTCCACGCTCATGCACAAGGTTGTGTTTCACTTTGCTATCACTTCTGCAATACTGATATCTGAGGTGGTGGCCTTATCCTGTAAAAACCCTTTCTGGTTTTACACTGGAACAAGGTGGTGTGGAGGTCAAGAACTTCATTTCAAAGGTAGTTTAGCCTTTCATTTCAAACAGGACATCGTTCTTCTGTCCTGATGTCCAGCACAAGTTCATCAGAAGGAGATCTCCCTCCATTACTTACTAGTTTGTACTGTGTGTCCATCTCACAGCCACTGCTTCCTTTAGAATGACTATCTCTTTCCTGAGGATCTACGTAAAGGGGAGCCTGCTTCTCCATTCCATATTTTCATGTGGTTTAGAAAGACCAATCAAGGTGTATGGTCCTAAGAATTGGGTTCCACCCTTTCATGTCAAGGCACACTAGATCTGTGAGCAATTATTGGGCTTTTTTACATCAATCAACTGTTTACCTGATTTGTAAGAGCAGTCAAAAAGGAAATAGTAATTTTTACTGTGCTGACACCTCCCCCTCAAAACAAAAACAACAACTCGTTAAAATAAAATCAACTTATTTTTACAAAATTGGTTAAAATTAAATGGAGTATAACAATCTGCTAAAATGGTAGGTCCATAGAGGACTAAAAGAATTTCATTCTAATATTTGGCATTAGCACCACAACCCCCCAGGATGCACTGACCCTCCTTGTGTAACTCATAGCGTAATGGTGTAATAATTACAATAAATCACACAGTATAATGATCTGTAAGCAAAGAACAGAGGTATGCTGCTCAGGCAAACAATCCAGATCAATCCATGACAGGTGCAGGCTTTGGCTCGCCACCACACGCAACAGGAAGGTCAGCCGCACATTGGAGGATTGACGAATATAGTGTGTATTTATTGATCCATAGGACACACAAAACACCAGGACATGAATACAGGATCTGTTAATGCGTTTCACACAATCTCGTGCTTAATCATAACCAACTGATAACCGTTATGATTAAGCATGAGATCATTTGAAACTTGTTAACAGGTCCTGTATTCATGTCCTGGTGTTTTGTGTGTCCTATGGATCAATAAATATATACCTATATTCATCAATCCTCCGGTGTGCGGCTGACAGTTTTTCCTAATGATCTGTAAGAGAGTCGCCAAGGCCCGGACACATTTCATGTTTTGTACCGTCAGATGATTGAACAATGACGAGCTTTTAAGTATGCACTCCTGTGCACCTTCCCTATAAACCTCAATACAAACAAATTAACTTGTGAGCCACCGAGGTATAATATAAAATTTTGAGTATTAGGTCGCTGGTTAATAAGCCCACTCTCTTGTAATGTGCATTTATCAACAAAATATTTAAATAATTACCGCGCTCTAATATCATCAAAAGGTGTAAAAAGTGCTAGGTGCTTATAAATTAATACAAGTGAAATTAATTGATATAACATGACTAAATAAATAAAATTAAACCGTGAAAAATTGATACTATCATATCATATTAGCAGATCACTATACAGTTGTGTCCAAAATTATTCAACCCCCACTGAAATTGAGTGTTTTGGCCAGTTTGACATTGCTTTTGATCATTCAGTCATCTTGCTTACATTTACATTAAAGAGGCACTTGTAGGTCAGACAAATATAACATAACAGTTATAATGAAATAACCACAAATGTCTTTTCTGTGCTCACAGCATTATCAGTTTTATTCAACCCCCAAGTGACATTCAATCTTAGTACTTAGTACAGCATCCTTTTACAGTTATAACAGCTTTTAAACGTGAAGCATAGCTTGACACAAGTGTCTTGCAGCGATCTACGGGTATCTTCGCCCATTCTTCATGGGCAAAGGCCTCCAGTTCAGTCACATTCTTAGGCTTGCGCACTGCAACTGCTTTCTTTAAGTCCCACCAGAGGTTCTCAATCGGATTTAAGTCTGGTGACTGCGATGGCCACTCCAAAATGTTCCAGCCTTTCCTCTGCAACCATGCTCTAGTGGACTTGGAGGTATGCTTGGGATCATTGTCCTGTTGAAAGGTCCAACGTCTCCCAAGCCTCAGGTGTGTGACGGACTGCATCACGTTTCCATCCAATATCTCCTGGTACTGAAGAGAATTCATGGTACCTTGCACACGCTGAAGCTTCCCTGTACCTGCAGAAGCAAAACAGCCCCAAAGCATGATTGACCCTCCACCATGCTTCACAGTAGGCAAGGTGTTCTTTTCATCATAGGCCTTGTTCTTCCTCCTCCAAACATAGCGTTGATCCATGGGCCCAAACAGTTCTAATTTTGTTTCATCAGTCCACAGAACACTATCCCACAACTTTTGTGGTTTGTCCACATGGCTTTTGGCATACTGCAGTCGACTCTTCTTATTCTTTGGAGACAGCAAGGGGGTACGCCTGGGAGTTCTGGCACGGAGGCCTTCATTACGCAGTGTGCGTCTTATTGTCTGGGCTGAAACTTCTGTACCCACATCTGACAAATCTTTTCTCAGTTCCTCAGCAGTCACACGGGGACTTCTCTCCACTCTACGCTTCAGGTAGCGCACAGCAGTCGAAGTCAGCATCTTCTTTCTGCCACGACCAGGTAGCGTTTCAACAGTGCCCTTTGCCTTGAATTTGCGAATGATGCTTCCTAAGGTGTCTCTTGGTATGTTTAACATCTTTGCAATCTTCTTATAGCCATTGCCCTTCCTGTGAAGAGAAATCACCTCTTCTCTTGTCTTCCTGGACCATTCTCTTGCCTTCACCATGTTTGTAACCACACCAGTAAATGTCTAGAAGGAGCTGAGTATCACAGTCATTTTAAAGCTGCCTAATTGGTGCTTATTATGCTTGATTGCTGCTCGGTGACATCCACAGGTGTTTTCAATACCTGATGGAAAGCACCTGTATGAACCTCTGTTCTTCAGAGTGGTAGTCTTTAAGGGGTTGAATAATTGTGGCAATGAAGAAACCACATAAGAACCATTTACTACTGTATTACATAAACAATTGATGTCATTTTAGTTGCATTTGGGTAGTTACAACGTCCTTGTAGGATTTGATTCTGAATACAATTCCAAATGTACACTATAGTCCCTAAACCCCTTTACAGCATTGGGGGTTGAATAATTTTGGACACAACTGTATGTGCAATCCTCATATCAATGTACAAATCTTCCATTAGTAAACCTCAGAGAAATTCATGCTATAATATAAAAATGTAATAATTTGAAAAATAGTTAGAAAATGATAATAAATTAAAATAGAAATAAAAAAATAAAAAGTCTACTGTGAAAAACAGCAATATTGTCCCAAGTGTAACTGTGCAAATTAATGTCCAGCCTAGACAGATATACTCTCCTTCGGTGTGAAGATAAGATCTTTGCAGTGATGTTGTAAACCTGTGTGACTGCAGGGCTGTGAGGGATACTCCCTCCTTTAATCCACTCCTTAATCCTCTGCCTTTGTATTCCTCGTATGTCCCATGCAAGAAAGAGATAAGCGTCTTATCCCAGGGGTAAAACCGCTTTAATGTGCTTCCATATTGCACTCACATGTTATATATTTGCGCTTTAGATAAACAAAATCCCACAGCTTGCAGCTGAAACAGAGCGGAGGGTGTGTGTCCACACACCTTCAGTACTCGCCGTATCGTAGATAGAGTGTGCGGTGATGTCACTGCCCCTTCCCAACGCGTTGCGCTACAGGGATTTCATAGCTTCGTCTGGTGGATGATGTGTAGCGCAACGCGTTGGGGAGGGGCAGTGACATCACCGCGCACTCTATCTACGATACGGCGAGTACTGAAGGTGTGTGGACACACACCCTCCGCTCTGTTTCAGCTGCAAGCTGTGGGATTTTGTTTAAAGCGCAAATATATTATATAACGTGAGTGCAATATGGAAGCACATTAAAGCTGTTTTACCCCTGGGATAAGACACTATATCTTTTATCTCTTTCTTGCATGAGACATACGAGGAATACAAAGGCAGAGGATTAAGGAGTGGATTAAAGGAGGGAGTATCCCTCACAGCCCTGCAGTCACACAGGTTTACAACATCACTGCAAAGATCTTATCTTCACACCGAAGGAGAGTATATCTGTCTAGGCTGGACATTCATTTGCACAGTTACACTTGGGACAATATTGCTGTTTTTCACAGTAGACTTTATTTTTTTATTTCTATTTTAATTTATTATCATTTTCTAACTATTTTTCAAATTATTACATTTTTACATTATATCATGAATTTCTCTGAGGTTTACTAATGGAAGATTTGCACATTGATATGAGGATTGCACATATAGTGATCTGCTAATATGATATGATAGTATCAATTTTTCACATGGTTTAATTTTATTTAATTAGTCACGTTATATCAATTCATTTCACTTGTATTAATTTATAAGCACCTAGCACTTTTTTACATCTTTTGATGATATTAGTGTGCGGTAATTATTTAAATATTCCCTATAATCCTACTCCACTCCATGAATCTTCTGTTTTATGCTAGTTTCCTGAGATCATGGGACCTCTGTGCCTTTGCAGAGATAACATTAACTAGTTTGTCTTTTTTTTTGTATTTTTCTTTAACACTTCAACTCCTTCACAGATGTCTAATAAGTGAAGCAGTGCATTTGGATTGGTGCACATTGGTAAAACTTTGGGAGCCCTACCCAGAACTCTCACCTTAGGGACAGCCTGAAATGTTGCTTCAGGCACTGGATCCTGCTTGGCCAGTCACCTCAGCAAAATGCAACGCTTCTAGTCAGCCACAGGGTGCTAAACAGGTCCAAGGCCATGGGTCCATCCTTACAGAACCCAGACCATGAAGCTGGTTATGCCCACCATTATGGATGAAGCCTGGACTTTAAATAGTGTCCAGCATCATGGACAGGTCACACAGGGTCACCCTTTTATTTCTGGATGTTACTGTAAAAACAGGCTTAATTTGGAATGTATTAAAATGAATGTGTATACTTTTAAAACTTTGTGCTAAAATTCAACCACTTGGAGCTTAGTCTCAGGTGGATGACTAGATGTTACATCACTCCACTGATCACACACTTTGCTGTCACTTCTGTCTAGAGCAGTTATTTAGGATCTTCCTCACTCTGTTTACTCCTTCTGGACATGCTTCACCTATTTTGTAAGTCATACTCCTTGATTATCGTACAGGGGAATACCCTTACCTGTACCTATGGTGGAAACCATCCAAAAGGGAACCACAGCAGAATCTCAGGCAAATGTTCTCTCTGCTGCAGGCCCAAACAAAACAACCTCCGTGATGTTACTTTTGCAATGGAGTAGAACCTGTTTTTAACACCAGTCTCTGCATCTGACTTTACCTAGTTTTCTTCTTTTGTCACAATCCTTTGGACAAGTAATAGATTTAATACAGCCATTTCTATCCAGGCTTCAAAACACAAAGCCACTTCCCCAGCTCCTCTGTCTCTTCCTGAGTTGGATCCTGAAATCGCTGGCCTAGAAGAGGTGGACATAATAGGAAAAGAAGAGGACCCTGAGGCAGTGTTAGGAGGTTGCAGAAGATTTCTCACTCTCAGACTCATATACACCTGAAGCTGCAGCTTCACACTTCCATGCTGCACAAATGCTTTACCTTTGCTGCAGTTTTTCTTTCATCTTTCCTTTTTTGGGTACAAAGAGCCCTGCAAAATCAATAAAGACATTCCCTGCTCATAAATAAATAGAATGGGGATATATGATAAATGGATCACTCCCAGAAAAATCATTCTATGCAGTGGAAAAAGAGTTCAATAAAAAGTGGTCTACTCCACTAGTTGATCCTGCTGTCTGAGTCTTAAACACACATCTCTCTATACCGGTCGAAGATGTTCCTTCAGTCAAAGATTCTACAGATAAGATGCTCTTTACAAAACCTGTCTTTACACTCGCAGGCCCAGCTCTGCAACTGGCTGTTGCTGCAATTTCTGTCAAAAAGCAACTAACTGGACTAGAGTAATGAACAACAAACATGATCCTATATTCCAGGACCATGCCTTAGCTCAGCAATTAACTTCTGCTTTGCTCTTTTTGTGGATGCCCTAGAACATGCGATTAAACAGATTTCCAGAATGGCCCTAACCACCATTCATGTGCAGAATCTTGTGTCTCAAAGCCTGGAGAGCCGAAGCTGCCTGTAAAAGATGACTCACATGCATGCCGTTTGAAGCCAGATCTCTTTTTGTTGAGGCACTTGACAAATTTAATTTAGTGGTAGTAAACTTCTGGAAGAAAAATAATGTGGCCCCTGGTGGCTTAAGCCATAATGTGCTAGTATGTACTACATGGAAAGTGATAACCGATGCCAGTCTTTCATGCTGGGGAGGAGTCCAGGGTACATGGTCAGCCGTGGAAGCCAAGCTCTTTGTCACCATCCTGGAGCTCAGAGTAATTAGGATGGCTTTGCAACACTGGATCCCCACCTCCTAGGACACCCAATTAGGGTGCAGTCAGACAAGGCCACAGCAGTGACCCACATCAGCCATCTAGGGGGCACAAAGATTCATGCAGCCTTGAGGGAAGCATATTAATCCATAATGGAATTAAGGCAGCACTGAAAATATTTATTGGCTGCGTATATGTATATGTAGATATGTAAAAACACATTAATAGTATGCTAGCATGTGTTGGCTATAGCAGCCTTCCTCATTTTACATGTGGCCAATAAAGATTTTTGGTTTTATGGATTACTTTGCCTAAAGTGATACTAAACAGAAGTCTTAATTATCATAAATCATTAATAACTCGTATATATCATGCCACTGTATTTTGTTTTATTTTGAATCCGCTAAGCACCTTATTCCTTTACCACTGTTGTGTGATTACATGAGCTTTTCATGTTCTTTGCTCTCTACAGTATGAGTGTGTGTCTGGCCAGCCCTGACTGGTGGTGTGCCAGTCATATGACTAAAAAAAAAACATTTTCAGAAGCACAATTAAAAAATATATTATTTAAAAAAAATTTATATTGCCTTATAAATCTTTATTGAACCTCAAAATGTGTATTTTGTGTGCATTAACTTTGTTTTAGGCAGGGTCAAAGATGATTGACATTAGCTTTCATTTTGTTCAGATGGCTTCTGCCTCCAAGGCTTTTTTTTTAGCTTTACAGTTAGTCATAATTACATTTGATATAATTATTACTGATTTTTATTAAAACTAAGCTTTTTGTGATTTTCTTAGTAAATGTAATCAAACGAAATCACAGCCCATAGTGTTTAGCAATAGGGGGAAATGGAGAAGAAAGGAGGGAGGGGAGTGATATTTACCACTGTGTATTCACCCACATGTGTGACTCTGTAGTCATGTGGGCTGCACAGATAAGAAAAAGGAGGAAATGAAGCCTTAAACCTTAGAATGGAACGAAACAGAGCATGCTCAATAGAGGATACCAGCTGGTCTTCACAATATCAACCTGCAATGGGGACACAGAGAATATGAGACAGCTGAAGGCAGGATCAACTTGGTATAGTTCACTTGACACAAAACTAATGCTTTAGTGGCTTTGTGAGTATGCACACTCTGTTGTTGCGTGCTACATAAAGAGTTTTTCATAGTCTAGATTTAATGATGCTTTAAGTTCGGGAACACTTTTGCTAGAGCATGGGAAGCTTAGTCAGCTGTTGAGCGTGGGTATTATATATTCACTTGAGGGAAGTTACCCTCTCATAAATGGAGACTCGCTGTCCATTCATCTTGATGGTTCAGATCCCACAAATGGATAATTGAAAAGTGGATTATCTCAATTACCACTGCCTGGATTAAGAGTCAACAGGCCCTTCACCTTGATATCTTCAACGCAATATGTCAGAAATGTAGGACCCATGCTGTGGACATGCTACCATCCAGATTCAGCAGCATACCATCTGTTTTATGGCCAGGACCAAGGACCCCCCCCCCTTGAAATCCCTTGCTCTCCCTTCAGGATAATCTGTGCCCCCCTCCCCCCCCCCACTGCAAATGTTACCTTGTCTGCTCCACAAGACCACGCAAGAGAAAAAGATTGTAATTTTCATTGCACAACACTGGCCTAGAAGAGCCTGGTACACAGACATACTCAGACTACTAGGAGATGACTGCTGGCCTCTTCTTAACAGGCCAGACCTGCTGTCTTAGGGCCCTTTGTTCCATTCTGATTCTCATTCTCTGGCTTTATCAGCATAGCTGCTGTAGCCCATGTGTTAAGAGAGGGGTATCTAAGTCTGTCATTCATACCTAAAAAGCAAACCACTTCCAAAAATATCTACTATTATACCTAGAATTCTTTCTTTGCCTGGTGTGGACACAGACATGTCAATCCTAGAGATTGCTCTGTGCCTTTATTTTCTGGCCTTCATAAAATCAGGTCTTGACCTGAGCTGGGCCTTAAGCTATCTGAATGGACAGGCTTCTGCCTTGTCCATTCTTTTTAAAAAAACCTCTGGGTTCACTCTCCCGTGTCAAAACCTTTATTCAAGATGTATCTTTAATCCAGCCCAGTTGTAGCATCCTGGGCTTCCTTGGGATGTCAGTTTGGTTCTCTCTACCCTGCAGAAACCACCCTCTGAACCCAGCAGTGATATCTACATAGATGACCTTTCCTGCAAAATGGCCTTTTGTGGTCGCGATCGCATCTGTCAGACATGCCTCTGAGTTGGTGACTCCCTTGTAAGGAGCCGTTCCTCACTCTTCACAACCATAAGGCAGTCCTAATTCCAAGACCATTTTTTCTTCCTAAGCTGGTATCCGTGTCTTATCTCAATACAGACCCATTCCTACTATCCTCATGCCCTGCTCCAAAACAACCAAAGTAAATTGTTCTTTATTGCCTGGACATAGTCAAAACCATATAAGTCTACCTCAAAGCAACATCTTTGATCAGGAGGATGAATTTCTTCTGTCCCCAGTATCTTGCAAGGGACATCCTGCTTCAAAGTTCACCATCTCTCGATAGATAAGAAATCTGACCTCTAGAGATTACACCCTCAAGGACAATTCTCCTGCACTTTTGCATGCCTATTGGTTCCTAGGATCTTCATAACACTCATGAAAAGAAGGTCCTATTCAAAAAAGTACATATGCCCATGAAGTGCAAAAAGGAGGAGCTTGGCTGGAGGAATTACTTCAGCAAGTCCCTCAAAACTCTAGAGTCCACGCAGTAGGCTTTTGTTTAGCCTCAACAATTCACAGTCTGATGGGTGAAACCTCCAAGTGCTCTTGCACAGCAAACTGTCTCTTGGTTCAACTTCCACAAAGCTTTAAAAAGTCCCATGATGTTCCATCAGGCTATGAATTGTTGAGGCTGAGCAAAAGCCTACTGCATGGATTCTAAGGTGCTTGCTGAAGCAACTGCTCCAGTTGAGCTCCTTTATTGCTCTTGATGGCAATAAGTACTTTTTTGAATGGAAGCTTATTTTTGTGAGTGTTCTAAAGATCCTAGGAACCAAGGGATTCCTATGCTTTTGAGTAATGTTACCTTGTGTTGTTTAACCATTCTATAACAAGTGGTCAATAAACAAATAACACATTTGGTGAGTGGTTTGTACCACTGCTGTGCATCTTGAAGGGTGTAAAGTACAGGAACTTTACCACATTGAAGAATTGCTATCACATTTCTTACCTTGTGGAAGATGTTTATTGAACCGCCTCCTGCCCACCATATAAGGAAATGATGGGTGGGCGGCAGCTCTCTCATTCTGGGAGGACATCATATGACATCCTCCCACTCTTAACTGTGCATGCGTGCCACCTGGGGCATGCGGTGTGGCAATCGGTGATGCGCTGTGTCCCTGGGACACAGCGGATCACCGATCACAGTAAAGAGCCAATGGCTTTATCATGTGATCAGCTGTGTTCAATCATTAGCGCACACTAGTGAAGAAGAAAAATTACTTATTTACAAAGCTTTATAACGGAAACTAAGAAACCTTTTTTTTTTTCAAAATTTGCAGTCTTTTTAAGTTTAGCAAAATAAAAAAACTCGGTGATTAGACAACACCAAAAGAAAGCTCTATCTGTCTCAAAAAAAATTATACAAATATAGTTTGGGTACAGTGTTGCATGACCACGCAATTGTCATTCAAAGTGTGACAGTGCTGAAAGTTGAAAATTGGCCTGGGCAGGAAGTGGGTAAAAGTGCCCGGTAGCCAAGTGTTTAAACACTGCATGGTTTATGGTCTGTAATATTTGGTAGTGCTGTGCTTTGCTTTGCATATAAGGCATTTGGAGAATCAGCCTTCTGATTTAAATCTCTGGTATTTCAGGGCTCTTGCATCTGCAAAAACCCTCCTATTACATCTGCTCTTTGTGGTATTTTTCTATGGAGATTGGAAGCACCCTGATGGGTCTTGAGGGCCCCCTGAGCACCTACTGGATCTGCCCCCCTTGGAAAGTATTTTCGTACATGGTGGTCCATTCACTGTGGAGCTGTCAGTGAGCCTTATAAACGAGCAAACCGTTAACTCTGTGATGAGCATTCTTACATTGCAGGGATCTACTGACCAATTTTATAGGGGTGTATACTTGTGAGCTACTATGGTGACATAAAAGTGCTTTCAATTAATTATTTTAAATATAATGGTGCATCAACACATAAAACACATACTCAAAATACTGTGTAGAAATAAACAAATAAAATATTATATGTGTCGCGCTCCTCAGAATGTTGTTAGGTGAAATATAATGTGTTATAAAATATAATAAATTAAATAAATAAATCTAAATAAATAAATAAATATTATCTCATGATGATATATTGCAACTTAAATTAAAACATGCCCAGTGCTGTAATTAATTTAATTATAAATAACTAAATGTGTTTAATGGTATGAAAAAATATAATATAATGTGCCACAAATTAAATGAATCAAAGAAGAACCTCTTTGTTCAAAGATAAATATGTGAAAAAATTGTGCATGTGCAGAATATACAAATATTGCCCACAGCAGTAATAAAAATATATATATAATAAAGTGCAATACTCAATTAAATCTGGGAAAATAAATAATAATAAAAAATGTGCAAATAATGTGTAGTAATCACTTCACTTGTGCAACGTGAAACGATGATAAGGACTATATACTCCTAATCCTTATTTAGGATGAGATATAAACGTCCCAATTTGTGCAGATGTATAGAAAGTCTATTGCTGTTAGGGTAGACTATGATGTTGCTTTCTTCCACTAGATGGCCTCCCAGTTCCTTCCGAATTATGAGGGCTGGATGGATAGATATGGATATCTCCCCTCGTGTGGTTTGGGGTCTATCTCTTATCTCCTCTTCCTCCCCTTTTACTCCTCCGATTTAGGCCATGAAAAAGAAAAAAGATCCCCACATGGTGCTTTATATCTTTCAAAAAGGTTTTAATGCGTCTCCTGACAAATTCAAACTCACATTTCCAAGATCAATACAGAGCGTTTGTTAAAATGTGTGCCCTCGCACAAAGACAGTACTCGCCGTTCCGCTAGTTGTGGCGTCGTGACGTCAGAGCCCCTCCCCTACGCGTTACGCCACAGGGTCACGTGGCTTCCTCAGGGGGATGTGATCACATCCCCCTGAGGAAGCCACGTGACCCTGTGGCGTAACGCGTAGGGGAGGGGCTCTGACGTCACGACGCCACAACTAGCGGAACGGCGAGTACTGTCTTTGTGCGAGGGCACACATTTTAACAAACGCTCTGTATTGATCTTGGAAATGTGAGTTTGAATTTGTCAGGAGACGCATTAAAACCTTTTTGAAAGATATAAGCACCATGTGGGGATCTTTTTTCTTTTTCATGGCCTAAATCGGAGGAGTAAAAGGGGAGGAAGAGGAGATAAGAGATAGACCCCAAACCACACGAGGGGAGATATCCATATCTATCCATCCAGCCCTCATAATTCGGAAGGAACTGGGAGGCCATCTAGTGGAAGAAAGCAACATCATAGTCTACCCTAACAGCAATAGACTTTCTATACATCTGCACAAATTGGGACGTTTATATCTCATCCTAAATAAGGATTAGGAGTATATAGTCCTTATCATCGTTTCACGTTGCACAAGTGAAGTGATTACTACACATTATTTGCACATTTTTTATTATTATTTATTTTCCCAGATTTAATTGAGTATTGCACTTTATTATATATATATTTTTATTACTGCTGTGGGCAATATTTGTGTATTCTGCACATGCACAATTTTTTCACATATTTATCTTTGAACAAAGAGGTTCTTCTTTGATTCATTTAATTTGTGGCACATTATATTATATTTTTTCATACCATTAAAGACATTTAGTTATTTATAATTAAATTAATTACAGCACTGGGCATGTTTTAATTTAAGTTATAATATATCATCATGAGATAATATTTATTTATTTATTTAGATTTATTTATTTAATTTATTATATTTTATAACACATTATATATCACCTAACAACATTCTGAGGAGCGCGACACATATAATATTTTATTTGATCTACTGACCAACAGTCTTTAAAACTCAGCTCTCACTGCTCTCCCCATCACCCTGTTCTGGCGGTGATTTTAATTTGACAGACTGTGGTGCAGTGGTCTAAATTCCTCAAAAGGGATTTCTCCACTGTGGCAGTGGATACTTTCTTGATGGAGAGCGTGGAACATGTCTGCAGCCCTACACTTCAGCTGTAACGTCCTGCTGGAAGCATCTAGACTCGTCTCTAATATAGGTCTGTTTCCCATACAAATATGCCTCTACCTTCCAGTCCAGTCTAAGGAGCTGTATCCTTTGCCATTCTTTGTTTTCTAACCCTTCTCAATATTTTCCCTGCACCACAAATATTCTTCAGTGTGTTGGCTCCAGTTTTTCCTAGTGCCTTTCAATCGCATCTCCATTGTGAGACACTGTGAGAACTGTTGTGGAGAAAACAATTGTCCATGGATTCTGGTGCACATAGTCATCCTGATGTTTCAAATGGCTTTAAGATTTATCTTAATTCTGTTTTGTTAGGAACTGGTACTGGAAACATTTCTTCAATTTTGGACAGTGTAAATCAATATGATACTTCAGTGGAAGGGTCTATAGCATGTTTACCCTTGCATCCAGTTCCAACTGTTGGGGAGTCATCCATCTCTCAACTGTTTCATTAGAGGTGTCTATCAAGGGTACACCCTCTCTGAGGCACCACCTTTTCTCTAGTCTCTTCTTTATCTTAGCCCTTCTTTCTGCTGTTGTGGATATAGTTTCTGGACAGACTTACTTTTCTGTCTCTTAAGCATCCAGTAGCATCTAGCATAATGAGTCATTCTTCCAGTCCTGGGCTTCACAAGGTCTTCTCCTCCAACCTTTGAGACAATCCTCTCATTGGAGAATATTTGTTTCTTGGGTTGAATTCTGGATTTCTAGAACATGTGCTTCTTCCTAAATTGCAGGATAATTTCCTGGTTACCTCTCCTGATACCATTTGGCAATATCATGGTATTGGTGTACCTTTACCACAGGGGGAACAAGAGTTCTTGTGACAAAAGAGTTTGGATCTCTACGTCTATGAAACCCTGGTTTCTAGTCGTCTTGCCTCTGTGGTATCTTCACTTTTCACAAGTCTCTGGAAATGGGAGACCAAGGCATGCACCAAGGTGCTTTGCATATTATGGTCTATACGTGGAGGAGGGCCACATAATACCCTGAGCCATCTAGATGCTAAACAAGTTAATTTTTTTGATGCAGGAATCCACTGATGGTAATGGAGAAGGCCTTGATGAATCTGTGGGATACATCCACCTGGATCTAAACTTTCACCCCCTGGTTGTTTTGATGAGAGTATCCTTCCAGCACTTTTATTTTGCATTTGCCTAGGCAAATGTTCTTCATCCTGATTAGACACTTGACTGTTGTCTCATGGACTCTGATGCATTGTTGGTTCTGGGGTGTCAAAACAACTTTAGCCCTGTGACTTAGTGAAGTGGATATCTACCCTGGCAGGCCTTCAGATATTATCCCCTTTCTTGCATATACCTTATGATATCCGATAAGTTGAGGGTAATGGTTTTCAGTAGTCTAGGATGGCATATGTTTTTCAGTTTCCTCTACAGTATCTGGTCTCCGTTATTGGAGGTGGTCTGCTTCTTAGTATTAGTTGCGTTTAAGGCCGAGTCCTTTGCTGTTGGAAAATTGTTTTTGGTTCCACCCTTCTGGTTGGATCAGACTAGTTTTCCACATTCTTGCCTATAATTTGGGAATTCTGTTCCATGTTATTTTCCTCACTAGTGTGATCATCCTTAGTCTTCTGGTATCAGGTTAATTCTTGCACAAACTTGCCACCTGGTCTTGCATCCTTCTTTGCAGGTGAGGGGTTTGGCATTATCCTGTGCCAGCTTTAGGTTTTGGTTCATTGGCCGGCTCTGGGTCTGCATGCAGTCTTATGTTTTGTTCACATTGCACTTGTTAGCAGTTGTTTGCTATTTCATACCCCTTGATTGGACTTCTTTTGGATATTCTAACAATATATGGCTTCCTATGTCCCTCAATGAATGAGAGAGAAAATAGGATTTTTAGTACTCATTATAATCCATTGAGGGACACGGCTGTCCTGTCTGGCAGTGTTCAGTCCTCCTGTAGTATAACCTGATATTTTATGACTTTCTGTATCCATCAATGGACCTCAAGAAAACGATGTTATGTTTAGTACAACAACCCTGCTCTATATAGCTCATATGATTAGATAGGTGTTTGAGTCACTTTGCCTGGATCTTTCAATGGAAGATTTTACACATTCAGATGATATGTACTGTATATTGTCAGATCTGTTAGAGGGGACCTGATTGACTTTTATTTGTAGTTTGATTCATGACTTGTCATGTCGTATGTGTTTCTGTTCCAGCAGATATGTGCACCACTTACTGGTAGTAACTGCATGTTATTTACTTTTGTCTAATTGGAAGTGCTGGCAAAACTTATAGATTTTTTTTTGTTTACAAAATCATCATCAAGAAGCTTTAGTACTTCAGTTTTACAGTTAAAGAAAATGACAAAGCAGTGTAAATCTGGCCGTACATGGATCGAAAATCAGCTGGTTCAGCAGGACCAGCTGGATTTCAACCCGTGTATGGGCTATTGGGTTGTGTAACCAGCCTGTTGGATTTTTCCAAACCATTTAGTGCTGCTGGCATTAGCTTTACGGGAGTGATTCCCCCACCTAAGTTGAATGTGTGGATGGGAAAATTGGTTAATTTTTTTTTTTTTTTTTTTTTTTTTTCAACCTGCTGGTTACACAGGGAAAAAAAAATAATCATGTGTGGCCTGCCTTAGAAGTGCCATAAAGGCCTTTTGGCTGTATTTTGCCTTTCAAGCTACTTTAAAATAATTTTGTTGTAAGGGTTTGCTAAAACTGCTTTCAACTATGCTGTTTTTCTCTTATGATATTGAAAAATAAAACGGGAAGGGAAATAGTAGGATAGTAGCTTGCCATCAAGATTCTGTACCATCCCACCTTGCAATGTAGTGACATAAATTTGGAAAGGTGGCAGTTGCATTTTTCTGATTCTGCCAGTGAAATAGCTAGTGAGACATGGGGGCATCTGCAGTCCTAATCTGCTCACACAAGTGAATGCATCAGGGGAGTGACTCCTCTCATATTCCTTGTTCTGAAAGGTCTGGTGTGTCAAAGAGAACGAGAGACCACTTGAATGCAAACATCTGAAGTGCTCTCTGTTTGCTAGAAACCCACAGTGCTTTGTGAGTCCTGTGTTTAGTGTTAATTTTTAAAACAAAGCGTAAAAAAAAAAATTAAACATTTAGAAAAATAAATAAAATGACCTAAAACCATTAGTTTCCTAACATGAGATTCATCCATGTAGATGAAGTATCCTTTGCAGTCTCCCTAGTTTTTGTTTCAATTTTTCATCCTTAAAAACATTTGGCTGTAGTGTATAATGTTTTCCATTTATATGCTTCTATCACCCTGCTAGTTAGGTTGTTATGATGTTAGGTAATTTGTTATTTTTTGCTCCTCAGTAGTCAGTGGAGTGGTTGTTAATTTGCTATTGACTGTTCTGTGTTTCATAAGCTGCAGGTTTGATTGTTTCCCCCTGCATTCTGGAGGATTCTAGAATCGTAGTGGGCCGGAAAGTCAAATGAGCAGTCTGAATGTTTATGGGGCTTCAGCCAATCTCTGGGTAAGTATGTCCTGTAGGTGGCTGAAGAGATCATCAATAGTCTGAGGCCTGGAGCAACCCTATTCTAAGTCCTGGGTCTAGTCTTAGTAGAAGGAGTGCCCAGCCCGAGGGGCTCTGCCCCTCTTGGCAGATTACTGGAGTTGCTGCATGTTCATTGAGATCCCAGCTGTGGCATACCTGGGGGCCTATTTCTAAAATTCTTTTTTGGCATTAATTAGGCATTTTTACTGAAGGGACTGCTCTGGAGAGCTCACTGAAGAATCTCTGGTGGAAGTTGGAAGGAGGGATCCAGCTGTCCTAGGGCATTGTGAGCATTAGCCTCTCCCTCACTTGAAGGGTGTCCAGTGGTTACTGGAAGACGGCATCCAGTGATCCTGAGACATTGAGTACTGACCTGAGCTCAGGGTCCTAGTGAATGTGTGCTGTTTTTCCTTTGGTTGAAAGGGCCTGTGGTAACTTTAACTGAGATAGCTGTCAGGCTCCGCCCAGCGGGATCTCTAGTGGTCCACGGCACGGGGTTTCCCAGGACGCGGAGTCTAAGTCCCAGTCTGCCTTTTCACCAGAGCCCCTGATGGTGGGGATGGACTTGGTGCAAGACTGGAACCAGGTCGCGTCCCTGGGCACCCCCGGCGGTGGCAGAGGGGTCCCGCTGAGGGTATGTGCCCGGGATGAGTCTGCTGTGAAGGGGATGACAGACCCTGATCCGAGCGGGATGGATGGGATGACAGATCCCGATCCGAGCGGGATGGATGGACGACTGCTAGGAGTGAGCGAGGTCAGACTAGCCGGGTCGGTATCGTGCGGGCAGCGTGGTACAGAGGGAGCAAGCGGAGAATGGTCGGGGTCACAAGCCAGGTTCAGCAGGTAGCGGGCAGCGTGGTACAGAGAGTCGGTCAGAGGGATGGTCAGGAACGTTTGGCAACAAGGAAACGTACTAGCAGGAACACAGGAACAGGAACAAGACCTTGCGGCACTTTGGAAATGCACAGGGCAGATTTAAATAGGGCGCCCTGAGTTTCCATTGGCGCGGCCGCGATCGCTACTGCGCATGCGCGGCCGCCGCCGCGATCTCTGTATTCGCTGGCCAGGAAGAGTCGGCGATCTGCGCATGCGCGCGACGCTGAGCGGCCGGGATCCCTGACAATAGCTTTCACAAGAACTCTGGCCATCTTTCTTTGCTCCTGCATAAAGACTGCTCAGAGAAGCTTAGCAAAGTGGATTGTCCTGTTATGAATCAGTGTTACTGGAGTATCCCATATATTCCACACCCTCTACAAGTTTTTTCAGCAAAAAATTTTTACAAAAAGACATCCTCTAGAGAATTTAATGAGCCAGAGTGATTGAACTGTTGCTGTGTGTATGGCTTCTTCTGCTCTAATTTCAGAAAAGAATCAGTTAATATACAGCAGCTCCTTTGGGGGTAGTGCTACATGCTAATTACAGTTTATGTGAATTAACTTGCATTTTTTTTATGCCTTTTAAAGGTCTCATGCTGAGATACTTGGTCTTTTTGTCTTCTAAGATCCTTTTAATTATGGACTACTATCAGCAGCAGTGTGTTCCCTCTGCATAGAAGATTGAAAACACTACTGAAATATTAATGTAAAAAAAATTAGTACACTTGTTGATTTTTTTTTTTTTTTTACATACTGTATTTGAACAGGAAAGCATTCAAGAGAACTTCAATGCACACAATTCAAGAGAACCTTATACCAAATGTGTAGCGGGGTGTTGGAAATGTTATGGTTTGGGGTGTTTCAGGGCTTGGGCAGTTTGTGATGAGGTTGTGAGGCCATCTGTCCACAGGTTGAAGTTAAAAGGGTGGTGGATCTTTCAGTGTGGTAATGATATGTGGCACACTAGCAAATCCATTGAGTGGCTCAAAGAATAAATGGCAGCCTAGTCAAAACACTGATTTGAATACCATTGAAATGTTGTGGGGGGATTTTAAATGGGCAGTTATGTAAAGAAACCTGCAAACCTCTTACAGCTGAAGGATTTTTGCATGGTATCCTTGCATATCTGTCAGATAATGCACCACTTTGCACAGAAAATTGTTGCAATCACAAATATTTAGGTATTCTTATGTTTATTTATTTTGATTGTATTGGTATGACACAAAAAAGGGGAGAAACAAAATTCCAAATCTGACACATTCCACGCAACCCCCCCCCCCAAAATGGACTTAACAAAAATTATTGGCACCCTAAATTTAATATTTGGTAGCACCCCCTTTGGGAAAAAATACCTGAAATCAGTCGCTGCCTGTAACCAACAATGAGTTTCTTACGCCTCTCTACTGGAGTTTTGGACCACTCTTTTGCCAATTGCTCCAGGTCTCTGTTTGGAAGGGATCCTTTTACCAGCTGCTGTTTTGAGATCTCTCCACAGGTGCTCTATGGGATTTAGATCTGGACTCATTGCTGGCCAGTTCGATACTCTCCAGCACTTTGTTTTTGTCAGGGAATGCACATGCCTATGCACAGGTGCAGAACCCTTGTATGCCCTGCTCGTGGCCAATTATCAGGTGTGCATGCGCATTGGCACCAGGCGATATTTAAGCTGGGCTAGTGCCTTGTATTAGTGCCATTTGGTCTATTCTATTTAAGCATCCATGCATCCTGTTCCTTTGTTGATCTTCTGTTGCCGACCTGATCTGTTATTGACTCTGTCTAAACACTGCATGTACCAAACCCTGGCCTGCCCTTGACTATTCTTCTGCCTACTGTTTATGATTGCTCTGCTGCTAGTTGCCAACCTGGACTGTCTGACCTTGGCAGGGGTGCCAATATTTGTGGCCACGTCTGCTTATACCATTGTCCTAACAACATCTTTAATATATAAGTCTTTGAAGGTCTTTGAGATGATTTGAAATGGTAAATCTTGATTTAAGCATGATGTTATTTTTACATAAGCAGCATGACAAATAACAAGGACAGTAACAACCATAAAGGATAGATTCACTGAACATACTGTATTAATATTGTGAGTACTTACAGGCATATTTATTAGGCAGTCAATGTGATTTTTGCCAAACACTGAATCAATGTCATGAAGATTCAACAGCAGTGAATGTTTGGTGAATATCAGATTCTAAATATGTCCTTTTAGTGTCTCAGGGTCAAAAACAGAAACCTTGGAGCATATTTATATAGCAGCTAATGAAGTTGATTTACTAACATTGATTTACTAAAATTGATTTAACTAAATCTGAGTATGGTTCATGCTTCTAACTTCAGCTTGTTCAATTAAAGGATACATTCATCTTTCTGTATATGTTACACTGATATTTAGGGTGTAACATGTTCAGCATCTGCCTGCTCTTCCCCCGATCCCCCCTCCCTATAAAAGCAGGCTGGGGATTTTCTTCCCGCACCTGCTGTTACAATTCAATCCCGCTATGCAGGACTCTGTCCACACAACCACATCATTCATTCAGAGATCCCTGTGAATCAATGAGCTACAACTATCATCAGTCGTTGGCGACTAACAGCTTGCAGTTCTCAATGAGCTACCAGGGTGCGCTCTAGGTAGTTCATTGAGCTTCCTGTCATTCAGTAACTGCCTGCCAGTATCAGAAGTACCAATTACTCACTGTGTTCCTTCATAACTGAAGCATAGTAGACTGTTCTTACTGTGCTTCAGGCTGTGAATGAACAGGAAGCCACCTAGCACAAAGTGCTTCCCTTTCCTTCGCTGTCCAGTGCAGCTGAGGCTGCAGAGAAAGGGACTGGGGAATATCTGTCCTTAGTACCTTTCTCTGTCTCAAAAGTGAGACATCACTGGTATTTTTAGACCCCTGATATTTCACCAAAGCATGCCAACAGGGCTCCTAAGAATGTAAAAAAAAAAATTGTAAAAATGACTGACAGTGGCCACTGCTCTACTGACTGCCACTGTCCACTTTTAAGGTAGGCTAAATTCTTATTTTTACAGTGACGTTTTCCCCCGGTGATCAACAACAATCTACCCTGTACAATGTACACAAGCAGTCATTTTTTATTGTCATCTCATTGGCACTTAACCACCTCCTGTCCTGCCGTTGTATATAAACGGCCAGATGGTGGCAGTGCAGGGTCGGGTGACTGTTTATAAACGGCCTCCCCACACCCTGCTTGTGCGCGCACCCTGGGAGCGCGCAGCACCGCGATTCAGTGCCCGCTGTGTCCTCCGGACACAGTGAAACATCGATCATCGGACGGGACCTCTGTACGAGGTCCCAATCATGTGATCACTGATTGGCCAGTGATCACATGCAAAGTAGTAAGCACGATGTCACTTGTAACATCATTGCTTACTACTTGTGAAATCTGTGAATGATCAGAGGTCACATGGTACAAGGCTATTCACAACAGCCTTGTACCATGTGACAAGCTGTGACCAATCATAGCTCACTCAGTACTTATCAATAGCTGCAAGAGAGAGAGAGAGAAATTGCTTTTACATCTTATATGGGTGTAAAAGCAATCAGTGTAAAAAAAAAAAATCTTCATCACCCCCCACAAGTAGTACAGTGTCACCATGGTGACACTGTACTGCTAGAGTGACAGAATGTTTAAAAACTATAATTTTTGGTTAGAAACTAATTTGGCTTATTTTTTTTACTAAAAAGATAACGGAATACATTTTGGCCAAGATTTATGATGAAATATTATTTATTTGCAAAATTTTATAAGAAAAACACTTTTTTTTCAAAATTTGTGGACTTTCATTTACATAGCAAAAAAAATAAAAATCCCAGCGGCGAATAAATACCACCAAAATAAAGCTTTATCTAAAAAAAAATATAAAAAAATTCATATGGGTACAGTGTTCCATGACCGCGCAATAGTCATTCAAAGTGTGATAGCACTGAAAGCTGAAAATTGCCCTGGACAGGAAGGGGGTAAAAGTGTCCGGACAGGAAGTGGTTAAAAAGCATAAAATATTAGCAGTAAAGACATTAGATTACAGTCTCCAGACAACTGTTTGGTCAGATTTCAGTATTCTTTTCTTTTTATTATTATACAGGATTTATATAGCGCCAACAGTTTGCTCAGCACTTTACAATATAACGGGAGACAATTCAGCAATGATACAGTTCAATACAAGAGGGATAGGTGGGCCCTGCTCCTCGGAGCTTACAATCTAAGAGGGAGGACTTACATGAAAACATTAACATAGCTTTACTGGCACTGGTTTATAGACATGTTTATTGTAATCTTCTTTCCTTGCTCTATTACACACCTGACCTGTTCATTAAAAGCTAGAATTGAATAATCTTTGTACAGTACAATCCTCTTACCTGCCTATACAGTTGTCCAGCACACAGCTAATTTTTGTGTCCTCCCCTTCCCCCTACCAAATCTGTATTAGATGAAATTGTCTTGTAGCCACTACTCCAGTGGGGATCAACTCCTGTAGGTCATCCCACACCTTTTTCCCACCTGCATTGTCTTTGTGATAGTAACCAGGGCATGGGGCTCTGAATGTTTTTTTGTCTGGACTTGGAACATTGAACTGCTGTTCTACCTTGTGCAACTGACATCTCTGTTTGCTGTCTCTGTTGCCTGAGTGAATTTAAATTTTCCTACTGAAAACATCTGAAAAGACTTATCTTCCAACCTAGGAGCAAGCCCACCTGCCATCCAACCAAAGTGCATTTACAGCAATTAACAGCAGTATGGTTGAACAGTAGGCTAGCCAGGCTGAAGCATAGTACAACCTAAGGCCAAGTGCAAGATCAACCTGACCTTTCCATGTTTTAGTACTAAGGATACAGTCAATGCTCTGTGTTTTAGTGCAATAAAACAAAAGTTGAGTTTGCTGCATCTTTAGGTATCTGCAAAATAAACCTTTTATAAGAACTAATGGTAACTCTTGTAAAATGAATTTAAAATGAAACACACAGCATCACAAATAGGCTTCAGACAAAATGCAGGGATTTGTATGAAACCTAAGGGATGTATAAAATGGTTTACTTTGACTTTTTGATATCATCCATTAGGAAAGGTATACTTGATACGTGCTGTAGAATCATGTCACGTTTGCTCTTTCTTTGTACTCACTCATGTTCCTATTTCATACATGCCTACATGTGAAGGTTGTTCTGGTTAAATACCCAACCATTTTTAATCTTTTTGGTTTGCATGCTTATGCAAATATGCATATAACAAATCGCAATTACAGTATATTGCTTTACATGATGAATGCCTAACTATGCCGTTCATTTTTAATTTCCATAATCACAGATTATATAGTATTTGTTTTAATGACATCATTTAAATATATTTGCCTAAACATGAATTTTGACATGCCTCTTCTTAGAGCCAATATAGAAGTAAATACTTGGAAAAAAAATCAATGAAAAACATGCTTTATATGAGTAACATTTTTTGTATGGTGTATTACTTTACTAAATTGTTTAAAATATTACTACACACAGGACCCTGCATTCACTATATCTGGTCTCCCACAGTACACAGAACATGGAAGTGCAATTATTTTAGTAAATATAAACTGCTAAATACCGTTTCTCAACAGCAGTTGGAGCAGTCTTGTGACTTTTATCAGTGTCCAGCAGAACACTGGTTAAAGCTTATAGGAGTTTTCTCTAGGAGGATGCAGAACCTCTGACCTCTGTCTGACCAGTGCTGATTGGGTCTATTCTGATCAAATGCATTCTCCCAAGCAAAAAAAAAAACCATCCCTAGCAATACACACCAAATTGAGTATGTTCGGTGTCTACACACAATATGTCTTATCAGAAGATAAGAGGGAGACACTGGAAGAAGGGGAGTATCAGAGAAGGCAGGATCAAACAGCATTTTTACACAATGCAGAGGATTAACCCCGTAGGTTCCACAGTGAGTATAACAAGCATGCTTTACTGCATATACAGACTGATTTTACTGTTGAGGGTTTAGTAACACTTTAAGGCATAACATACCACACCGACCTTCATTGTACTACATTACTCAGTCTCAACTAATGGTTACAAATATAAGTATCACTGGTGTGAATCTTGTATAGTGGGGATTAACTGATTGCAGGCATTGGCTGTTTGAGACTAGTGCAGCAATCTTATGGAATGTATATGTGATGAGGCAATGCAACATATTCACTCCTACTATCAGATAAACCAAATAGTGGTATTATTTGCACATATCTGGGTATCTACAGCCTGCATTACTTGAATGGTAAACAGTCATGCACATGGAATGCAAATCTCAGCACATCACATCTGACAGAGCATACAGTGTATTCCATGTGTATTACAAATTGTTTACTATTTAGGTATACACCTGCTATCACCACTAGTTTAACACCTATCAGTACAATTATTCTCTTTTATCATTCCATCCCTGTGCAAAGTAATGGATCTATACAGATAAGCCCTATTATGTATATCAGCTGGTCACAAAAAGAGCTGTGAAACCCAAGCATTGTGTAGCACTGCAAAAAGCAGAGCCTTCACATGTAATAAAAATGATGGTCCCCATGCAGTATATGGTTTCCTATTATACAGGGCACACGGATAGGATTATTTACATCAAGCTTATATTTTTCATCATACACTTAATGAAGTAACATTGACAACAACATACATTCACTTAAACCATATATTCTCTGCTTTCATTCCTCAAACTCAATCTTTCTAAAACTGAGCTTTGTAATATTTTCTCCTGACCAATCCCCCCATGACTTTACCACAGAGAGCAACAGCACAACCATTGATCCCTCCAGACTTGCAAGGGGCCTGGGTGTAATCGTAGACTCTGACATCTCATTCGGGGCTCACATCCAATCGCTGGCTAAATCTTGCTGCCTTAACCTCTGCAATATTTCCAGAATTTGCCCCTTCCACGACACCACAAAACAACTTATCAACGCTTTGGTTATATCTCGCCTCAACTACTGCAACTCCTTCCTCACTGGCCTTCCTTTTACACAGGCTATCCCCCATTCAGTCTATTATGAATGCTGCTGCTAGACTTATACACCTTACTTACCGATCCATGACTACTGCCCCTCTCTGCCAATCCCTTCCCTGGCTTCCTCTAGCCCAATGTATAAAATTCAAAATGTTAGTTACAACATACAAAGTCATCCACAGCACTACCCCCAGCTACATCACCAAACTCATCTGCAGTTATTGCCCAAATCATCCTCTCTGCTTCTGCCAAGACATCTTGAGCTCTACCTTCCTTGTTACCTCCTCCCACGCTTGCCTCCAGGACTTTTTCAGAACTTCTCACATCCTCTGGAACTCCCTACCTCAGTATGTCTGGTCAGTTCCTACCCTGTGCACCTTTAGGTGATCTTTGAAAACTGTACTTTGGTAACCTTCATCAGATATTTCTCTCCAGCTATTACCTTTTGTACCACCTCCCCCTCCCTTTAGATTGTAAGCTCCACAAGCAGGGTCCTCCTATTTCTTCTCTATTGAACTGTGTTGTAACTGTACTGTCCCCCATTATATTGTAAGTGTACAATCCAATGCACACATTCCTGCTTTAAAAATAGCTGTGTGTGTATAAGTGGGTGCTGCAGCGACTGTCAGCTGGAACCGGGTCCAAACGTTTTAATGAACGATCACATAGTTACAGCAAGGCAACATTTTGGAGTCTTGCAGGACCCCTTCATCAGGCATGTGACCTTTTTTGGAACCATATTGGTGATCCTCGGTGTGCTGCTGACATTCTCCCATTACATTGTAAAGTGCAGCACAAATTGTTAGTGCTATATAAATCCTGTATTATAATAATAATGTAAAACAAATTCCCAGAAGAGATCCAAAGACAAACCCTACTATGCTTCATATGGTTATCAATCATTAAGAGCACTGAAGACATGCATTTAGCGAGGAGCGAATCAGGCTAAATTCTATTCATCCAGAGTGTAGCGAATGAACTGATACATGACTATTGCCCCTCTCTGCCAATCCCTTCACTGGCTTAGCCCAATGTATAAAATTCAAAAATCACCCGTAGGGGAATTTAGAGGCAAATCGCATTGAGGTCAGTAAGAGGTGAATTTTGATGCTTAACCACTTGCCCTCCAGAAGATTTACCCTTCCTGTCCAGGCCATTTTTTGCGATACGGCGCTGTGTTATTTTAACTGACAATTGCACGGTCATGCAATGCTGTATCTAAATGAAATTTATGTGCTTTTTTTCCCGACAGAGCTTTCTTTCGGTGGTATTTGATCGCCTCTTCTGGTTTTATTTTGTTACATATAAATAGAAAAAGACTATTGAAAAAAAAAAAATTTGACTTTTGCTATAAAACATATCCTGTAAAAAAAAATGTAAAACATCAAATTTCATCAAAATCTATTCTGCTACGTCTTTGCTAAAAAATAAAAAAAAAATCCCAATACATGTAAATGAATTGGTCTATTTGAAAGCTATAGCATCTACAAATGGCGATTATATGTACTGGAGTTTTTTTTTTTCATACTAGTAATGGCGACAATCAGTGGCTTATAGCGGGACTGCGGTGGGCATTCTGACATTAGGGGGCAACTAACTGCCACTGACATCCCCACTGGCACTAAAAAAAGCACTGACACTGTATGAATGGCACTGGGCAGGAAGGGGTTAACATCTGGGGCGATCAAAGGGTTAACTGTGTGCTGTTTTACTAACTGTGCTGTGTGTGTTTTACTATGTAAGCATGCTACTTTGTATTGCTCTGCTATGCAGAGCAATGCACAGCAGCATTTTGGTGCTGACAAGGGAGAGATCTGTATTATTTACATACAGACCTCTCCCCTGCCAGTGTTCCTTGGTGATCGCTAGGTGCTGGTGGGGAATCTCCGGCCGGGACCCAGTGATTGACAGCTGTAGCCACCAATGGAACCCGGATTGCAAAATCACATATATATACTGTACGTGATTTTGCACAGCCCTGCCGCCCTGTAGCAGTAGTTTTTCTATAGGGCGGTTGGGAAGTGGTTAATTGTCCTGCTGCCTGCAAATAGAAAGTATGAAATATATGCAATATTTTTTTTTTACTTGATACTTGAGTGTCATTTAAAATTAATTAAAATGACACTATTTTTCATTAACAGATAGTATAGTGCGTGACAAAAATACCAGAATAAGGATTCAATCCCCCAAGAAAAAAATCCTTTTTGTGCTTATGTTTTAAATGCTGCCCGTTTTTGTGTTTTCCAAGCACCTATGAATCAACTTGTTCAATATTAAATCTATAATATTCCCTGAGAAAGCAAGATAGCAGAAAATGTATTAGGATAATGAGTTACCCCTTTTAGATGTAATTACATCTCTGCATGTATTTCTTTACGCTGCATGCTCTTCTTGGGATTTATTTAATTAGATGTTATTCACCCTAAATGAAGGGTCAAATTTCAATTTTGCACAAGGATTAAATTCACATTTATTTGACATCTTTGCTGTCTCTATCAGTATGATATTGTGTGCGTGTGTGTGTGTGTGTGTGTGTGTGTGTGTATGTATATGTGTGTGTGTGTATGTATGTGTATATATATATTCATATATATATATATATATATATATACATATATACAGTTGTGTTCAAAATAATAGCAGTGTGTTGAAAAAAGTGAATAAAGCTCAAAATCCTTCTAATAGCTTTTATTTCCATACACACAAATGCATTGGGAACACTACATATTCTATTCCAAATCAAAACATGAAGAAAAATATATCAAATTTGTGTTGTTCCTCTAAAAAAAAATTGAAGAAAAGAAAATTGAATATTAGACTGTTCAAAAAAATAGCTGTGTTTGTATTTTTCTTTACAAACTCAAACATTCACTATATAAACTGAAAAATGTTTGAAGATTTTGCTTTCCTTTGAATCACTTAATTAATATGTAGTTGTATAAGCACTGTTTCTGAGAACTGCTGTACATCTGCGTTGCATGGAGTCATCCAACTTCTATTGGATTAAAATCCGGGGATTGGGGTGGCCACTCCATAACGTCAATCTTGTTGGTCTGGAACCAAGATGTTGCACGTTTACTGGTGTGTTTGGGGTCGTTGTGTTGTTGGAACACCCATTTCAAGGGCATTTCCTCTTCAGCATAAGGCAGCATGACCTCTTCAAGTATTCTGATGTATTCAAACTGATCCATGATCCCTGGTATGCGATAAATAGGCCCAACACCGTAGTGTGAGAAACATCCCCATATCATGATGCTTGCTCAACCATGCTTCACTGTCTTCACAGTGTACTGTGGCTTGAATTCAGTGTTTGGGGGTCGTCTGACAAACTGTCTCTGGCCACTAGACCCAAAAAGAACAATCTTACTTTCATCAGTCCACAAAATGTTGCGCCATTTCTCTTTAGGCCAGTCAATGTGCTCTTTGGCAAATTGTAACCTCTTCAGCACACGTCTTTTTTTCATCAGTGGGACTTTTCAGGGGCTTCTTGCAGATAGCTTGGCTTTACATAGGCGTCTTCTAATTGTAACAGTACTCACTTTACACCTTCTTTGATCTTCCTGGAGCTGATTGTTGGCTAAGTCCTTGCCATTTTGGCTATTCTATCCATTCGAAGGGTAGTTTTTTGCTTTCTTCCATGTCTTTCAGGTTTTGGTTGCCATTTTAAAGCATTTGCGATCATTTTAGCTAAGCAGCCTATCATTTTCTGCACTTCTTTATATGTTTTCCCCTCTCCAATCAACTTTTTAATCAAGGTACGCTGTTCTTCTGAACAATGTCTGGAACGACACATTTTCCTCAGAATTTCAGAGAGAAATGCACTGTAACCAGCATGTACAACTTTTGCTGCCTTCCTTCCTTAAATAAGGGCAATAATTGCCACCTGTTTTTCAAAGAATGAATGACCTCACTAATAGAACTCCACACTGCTATTATTTTGAACATGCCCCTTTCAATTAGTGATTCAGTTACACAGAATCAGCAGCGTGCATGTCATGACTGTTGGGTCTGTTGGATTTCTATTACTCTACTACACCTGCTAGTAAATTATTTGCATGTGGAAATATAATTTCTACCAAAAACAGTGATTGATCAGGTTAGTGATGTCTGACTGCTATTATTTTGAACACAAAAGTGTGTGTGTGTATATGTGTATATATATATATATATATATGTGTATATATTTATATATATGTATATATTTATATATATTTATATATATGTATATATTTATATATATGTGTATATATATATATATATATATATATATATATATATATATAGTGTGTGTGTGTGTGTATTAAATATGCTATTCCAAAACCATGAGCATTGATACACAACTGAACAACACTTTGCGGTTAAAACAGGTTCCACTGGAAAGCATGTCTGTGGGAATTTGGCTATTTAGTCAAAAGAGCATTTGTGAGGTCTAGTGCTGATGTTGAAAGAGAAGGTCTGGAACGTAATAGGCATTTAAAATGGAATTCCACTCACTCTGTAAAAAAAATAAGTCAGCAACTATAAAAACTGTAGCTGCTGACTTTTAAAAAACAGCCACTCATCTGTCCCACGACTCTGCGTTGCCCCCGCCGCAGCCCGTTTCACCCGCCATCCTGTATTCTAGGAGCCAGCATCTTCAGCGTGGGCACCCGGTTGTGACAGCTGGTGGCTTCACAGCCCGGTGCCCACTGCGCATGTGCGAGTAGTGCGTCCCACAAGACTTTGTGTCAAATGTCAAATTCGGATGGTACTCTGCTTTAAGTATATCCCAAAGATTTTCAATAGGGTTGAGGTCAAGGCTCTGTGAAGGCAACTCAGGTTCCTCCACACCAAGCTCATCAAACCATATCATTTTGGACCTGACTTTTGGGCACAGTCATGTCCTAAAACTGTCATCACAAGGTTGGAAGCTCACAGTTGTTTAAAATTTCTTTGTATGCTGTTACATTAACAAGAACATTTTCCAACATGACAATGATCCAAAACACACATCTAAGGCCACTGTTGTATTTCTGAAGAACAGGGTGAAAGTGATTCAGTGGCCAAGTCTCCTGATCTGAACCCAATCAAACGCCTATGGGGAATTCTGAACAGACAAGTTGAGCATCACTCTCTATCCATCATCCAGGCTCTAAAAGAGGTTGTTCTTGAAGAATGCAAATAGATCGATGTTGCATTGCTCCCAATGCATTTGTGTGTATGGAAATGAAAGCTATTAGAAGGATTTTGAGCTTTATTCACTTTTTTCAACACACTGCTATTATTTTGAACACAACTGTGTGTGTGTATGTGTGTGTATATATATATATATATATATATATATATACTCTTTTACAAGTCTTTTGGCTAGTCTGGTTACATCATGATTCTTCCTCTTCACCTTCGGCAGCTGGGTGGGCAGTCCTTACTGCACTGAATAGGATACCTCCAAAAAGATGTGTGAATATTGTTCAGGGTTGGTTGTATTCTGCAGCTATGCCAATGTGATGACGCAGCTCCAGAGGGAGTGTTCATGACAGCCTAGGCTCAAAGCAAATGGGTTACTCAACATAGAAGACTGGAGGCATTTGGTGGCAGAAAGGAATGCATGGCATAGCTGTAGCAATTGTACGTACAAATATGGACACGAACATCCATTTTGCTAAAGATCCTTCATCTTGTGTCATTCTCACTCCAAAATCAGCCCCCCTCCCTTTCTGTTGAGTGGCCGGGGGTCTCTGTGTGTGCTGAGTTCAGGAGTGCACAGGGCACAGCTGGATACGCTTCATAAACCTAATTAGCTGGTTCCATGAAGTCTGCCAGACTCTTGCTTTGAGCTGATTGTAAAGCTATAAACCCGTCGGTCACTGGACTTGAAAAGCATTCCGAAATCACAGTAAAACATATATCTCATTTGCGAAACCACTTTTTCATACACTTTCATATTTTCTCGTAGGAAATACATACAATAACACAAAATATATATTCAGATTGGTCAGTTTACTGCGAGTCATCTGATACCTTACACCCCTAGATTACGTCTACCTGAGAGCAGAAAGCGATATCTCCTTAACCGTCCCAAGCAGATATGTCATATCTGGTATCTGGACGTTCAGAATATCATTCTGCATATTATCCTACCAATGGATAGGTTGCTACATGTACCTATGGAAGGTTATTGACCATGATATAAACTGGGAGGGTTTTGGTCATAGCCTGAGTTCCCTGCCTAAACACCCCTCCCCAAATGAGGTGATTGGTTCTCTGCTTTAAGGAGACACCCTGCTGGGTTCCTAGAAAAAGGCTGTTATGCCTGGGGAAGGAAGATGAAGAAATTCTCCCGTTTAACATTAGGAAGCAACTTTGGGAGAAACGGTACCCTTTTGCTCAGGACCCTTGAATCTGCTTAAACCCAGTACTCTGGCAAGTATTCTACCTCTCTAAACTTCTTTCTGTTATCTTTCTGCTGTGTTATTGCTCTCTGTATTTATATATATATATATATATATATATATATATATATATATATATATATATATATAGAGGCTACATCTTTTCCTGTAAATATTTTTATTGCACTATTTTGATCTTTTTAGTAATAAATCCTATTTTCTGAAAAGTTTTGAACTGTTTCTAAAGCTCTTTAATGCAAACTAAGAATCCCTGTCTCTGAAGAGCGCTGCTGTGTGTTTTAAACTTCTGCATACATCTGCCTGCGGGGACAGTGTGTATACAGACGCTTATTCAAACATCATAGTGTTACTGCTAAGATTGGTGAGTTTCCTCCTCCTCCATACAAATAGGGGGTGGTGGCAGTGTGAAGGGTTAATTGCGTAATTAACCTGACCCAGTAACAATCTCTCTCAGGCTGCAGCGCATAGATTTTGGTCCAGTGAGCTGGAAAATCTTTGTGCAGGGTGCAGCTGAGCATTGCATTGTTACGCACGTGACAGCACGGTTTGAGATTGGCTAGTCCTTCGGTCAAAAGTTGGTGAGAAGGACTGGGGGTCTGACTCCGCGCCCGTCACAATAGCTCTGGACTGAATGTGAGTACTGCTGCTTTTTGTATTTTACTTTTTTTGGTCTATTCATTTTTAATTCGATTTCCTAGAGTCTAGCATTAATTATTGCTGTTAACGATAAAATATACTGTTACTGTTTATTGTGACATGATAAGAATGTATATATGTAAAAATGTAAAGTTACTGAAAAAAAGGAATGGTTTATTAAACTAGCACTAATGAGAACAAATGTGGAGTTGCCAAAAGAAATCAATGAGATTTCCTTTATAAAAAAAAAATCACACTGGGTTTTTTTCCCTTCTATTTTATTTTTGTCTTCTCCAGTTTTAATGAATTAGCCCATAATGTTCAGTTACTTATAACGAGGCCTTTGGTGGAAGTATAGCCCATAGTAACAAATTAGTTCAGAGTAGTTGGCCAACAATAATCTTCTAAAGCAGGGGTCTCCAAACTATGGCCCTCCAGGTGTTGAGGAACTGCAAGTCCCATGAGGCCTTTCAAGACTCTGACAGCCACATGCAATACCCAGAGACAGAGGCATGATGGGACTTGTAGTACTTCAACAGCTTGAGGGCCATAGTTTGTAGACCCCTGTTCTAACAGCTGCTATGACATTTTGGTTTTTACAACTTACTAGGTTTAACTTTTTCTTGTACCATCATATTGATATTTCCCAAATACTTACAACTTGATAGTTTCAAGCAAAATTAAGATGGATATCAGAATGCTGAACATTCAGAAATTACTTGAAAAGACTGAGCTAATTTTTCAGGATTGTGTATGAATGATCTTGGAAACAAATACTATAGAGTTTAGGCAGGAAGGACCTAAAATACTGTGGGTAGAGTGGACAACTGTGGATTAAAACCCTCTACTGACATACTAAGGAACTGGAATGTAGTGTCAAAGGGAATTTTAGAAATTAGGAGTGCCCAAAGGCAGAAAGACAGGAATACGATTTAGATGTACATTGACTGAAAACACCCAGTCAAACTAAAAAGCAAACTAGATCAACGTCAAGGCATATTTAAACCCTACCAGCAAAGCTAGCGCATTTGCTTACATAGGTTGAACTATATCCATTCTGTAGGTTTGGGTCATTTATGTCACCAGTCTATGGGGGCAAATGACAAAAAATACAAATGAGAAAAAGAAAAAGGCAAGTTTGTTTTAAAACCATGGTGAAAATAATGAATGACTCAATTTGATAATGTATGATGAATAAGTAGTAAATTATCTAGCAAAAGAATATGTGCCAAAATGTTGTGAGGTTTATTGGAGTTGTATTGTCATTATGGTCATGTCTCCCTACTTTCTAAAAGACTACAGTTGAAATGCTCTGTGGAAAATAGCGGACAGGTTTGACAATTTTTGGGGTGCTGGGTTGCAGAATCCATAACAGGTAAGTTGGTTTCGGGTAGAGCACTGGTTAAAGTTTTTAGCGCAGTGGTTGTGACAGGAGTGATGTTGGTCATAAGTCCTATGTTGTTCTGATACACATCAATCAGTGAAATAAGGGAATAATTGCAGGATAGCTGGAAGATGCAGCAACTAGTTGTGGTAAAATAGGAGATATGCCAGCTAGTTGTTTAAAAGATAAGTCCACCTTTTGGGAGCATGTTACGTGTTCCCCCCCATTTTTAAGGTAGAACATGTAACATGTTCCCATAGCCGTAGCTGTGCCCGTCGCTCCCCTCCCTCCCCTCCCTCTGACAGATAGTACGGGGAGAAGTTTCAGATTTGAAAACAGCGCAGCCGTGCGGTGCTCTGTCCATATGGCCACATCATTCATTCACAGAGTTCCGTGAATGAATGAACTGCAAGTCCTGGCAGCCTTAGCTGCTGAGGGTTATAGTTTTCAATGAACTACCACCGCGCTGTGAAGCACCGTGGTAGTTCATTGAAGCTTCCTGTCAGAATATCTGCTTGACTGTACATCCTGGTCGGCAAACAGATCTTCTGATAGGTCTACAGAAGACCAGCATGGCACCAGCGATCTACTGATCGCTGGTGCAATGCTTTCCAGGCTCCTTTGGACAAAATAAATGCATATTTTTGTTTACCTGCAAAAAAGTGCATTTATTATGTTTGTCCAATAGGTGAATTTATCCTTTTAGTTCGGCAAGAGGTATGACTTTTTTTTTGTCAAAGCAGAGTAGGTTGTGGCAGCTACCAAAGGAAGAGCAAAGAGCACAAGGGGACATATATGTTATTTGTAGACAACAGTTAACTGATAACCCTGACCGACATGAGGAAAGTAACAATTTGATCCACTGTACAGAGCCTGAAAATGAAGTGATATAACTCCCCATCATTAATATAATAGCAGGAAACACCAGAGAATACTAGGATTCATAAATGGCAAGTTCGTTTTTTTTTCACTTTACGATGTTGAAAAGCATGTCTTCTTTCATGTTTTGCTCACTGAAATGATCACAAACAACATGAGCAGAAGCATAAAATAATTTGGAGTTGAATTATCCAGGTACACTGGGAGGAAAGGCACTAGTAAACTAAGGCCGGTCAAACCCTGTAAATTAATGAGAAACTTAAAGAAAATACTCTTTCTATTCATTGTATGACGTTTCACACTTTTTTTAACAATATTTACATTAGCAGAATAGAATCCTATGAAACAATTGATAAAAACATATTTGCCCTTGTTATGGTCTTCACAATACTGCAACCCTCACCTAAAGCCCTGCTTCTAGGCTGGTAACATATAGCGAAATATTTTAAGCAGAACACAGCCACACATTGAGAAATCTACCTGTCTCAGTTGACATTGATTTATCTTTCTGATCTGATCCATTCTCCAATGTTGCAAATTGAGAAATGCTGAGCATGTGTTGTGAATTTGTCATAGCACTTATTACACAGAAAATGGAATGACCAGTGACTAGCTTCTCAGAGTTTGACTCACAAAAGTATCACTGAGTATGATAAGTATTTTTTGTATAGTTTCAGAAACAATGCTTATCTTGACTTTGAAATCTTATGAGACTCTCATTGCCCATGTATAACAAAAAATGCTCTATTGAGAACATAGTATCATGAAAGTACCTTTTCTGTTTCCAGGTGAATATAGGTTCTAAAGGGGGGGAAGTGCATGGTCTAAGGAACCAACTGGTGTTCATCCAATCACCTTGCAAGGGATGGTGGGCTTTGCTGCAGATAGCTCACAGGTTTTGGTTCTTGGATATACTTGGAATTGTAGTCAAACAGGCAAAAGGTCAAGGCAGAGGCATAAAGGAGAGGAGAGTAGGTGAAAGTCTGATGGATTGGGGTAGGGAGTTGCAGAGGATGGGAGAAGCCCTGGAGAAGTCCTGGAGGCGGGCATGGGAGGAGGAGACCAGGGAACTAGAGAGAAGGAGGTCTTGTGAGGAGCGGAGAGAACGTTTTGGGTGGTATTTGGATATTAGGTCAGGGATATAGATTGGGGCAGTGTTATGGACAGCTTTGTACGTCAGTGTTAGCATTTTGAATTTGATCCGTTGGTCAATCGGAAGCCAGTGGAGGGATTGGCAGAGGGGGGTGGCGGATACGGAGTGGTTGGTAAGGTGGATTAGTCTGGCCGCGGTATTCAGGATAGACTGAAGCGGGGATAGTCTGTGGTGAGGTAAGCCGATGAGGAGGGAGTTACAGTAGTCAAGTCGTGATATGATAAGGGAGTGAATGAGTTGCTTAGTAGTAACATAGCAGATCTTCACTTTTTAAGTTCAGTTCCACTTTAAAGAAGCAATTTTAATAAAATTGTTTTTGTGAGAAAGAAAAAAGTTTTTGTTACAACTCAAACTCCAAAAAGATCAAAGTAATAAAAAAAAAGTTCCAAGCTTGCCATTTGTACTGCCTTTGTCTTTAGTCATATGTTAACTTCTAAGGTCAACTTGGAGGAGCTCAACACAAAAAGGTATTTCATCGTTTGCAATAATAGGAAGAAAGGGGAAGGAAAGGAGCCTCAAACGTATTTTTAACTATTTTCCCTCTTGAAGATGATAGACTGAGGGAAAGAGCAGTAAAGCACAATTGTGAGGCATTACTAAGCAGGGAAAAAATGTACATCTTTAATGAGCAGCTTCTTTTAAATGTGTTTAACCACTTACCCTTGTGAAGATTTACCCCCCTTCCTGACCAGGCCATTTTTGCATTCCGGCACTGCGTTACTTTAACTGACAATTGTGCAGTCATGCAACGCTGCACCCAAATGAAATTTGTCCTTTTTTCCTCACAAATTGAGCTTTCTTTCAGTGGTACTTGATCACCTGTGTGGTTTTTATTTTTTGTGTTATAAAACAACAAATGACTGACAATTTTGAGAAAAAAAACAATATTTTTGACTGTTTTCTACTAAACATGTCCAGTAAAAAAATCTAATTTCTTCATAAATTTTGGGCAAAATGTATTCTGCTACATGTCAAAATCCCAATATTTGTAAATCGGTTTATGTAAAAGTTATAGCGTTTACAAATGGAGGTATAGATACTGGAATTTAAACAAAAATGTTTTACTAGTAATGGTACCAATCAGCGACTTATAGTGGGACTGCGGTAGACATTGACACTGGGTGGAACTGACTTGGTGTCACTTACATCCCCAGTGACACCAATACAGTGATCAGTGCTAAAAAAAAGCACTGACACTATGCTAATGGCACTGGGCAGGAAGGTGTTACCATCAAAGGGTTAACTGTGTGCTGGGTATGTTTTACTATTGGGCCATGTGTTTGTGCTTCACTGTAATCATACTGCTTTACATGGCTGTGCTGTGCACAGACATCCAAAGCAGTGTGTGCATGAGCTGACAGGGAGAACTGTTTTGTTTACAAACAGTTCTCCTCCCCATCGGAGATGCTCGGCAATCACCGGGCAGGACCCAGTGATTGACAGTTGCGGCTGCAAATGGTGGTGCAGGTAGGGCGCGTACCCCCTACCCAGAAATGCAAAATCACGTGTGTAATATTCATGATTTTGTGCACTCATGCCACCCTGTAGCAGTATATCTACTATAGGGTGGTTGGGAAGCTGTTAATCCCACATGGAAGAAAAATATTTTTTATTTATATTTTAAAAATATTCTTCCCAAATACAGTTAGGTCCATATATATTTGGACACAGGCACAATTTTCATATTTTTGGCTCTGTATGCCACCAGAATAAATTAAAACGAAACAAACCAAATTAATTTGAAGTGCACACTTTCAACTTTAATTCATGGGGTTGAATATAAATATCAAGTACATATTTTAGGAACTGCAACCATTTTTATACACAGTCCCTTGATTTTCAGAGGCTCAAATGTAATTGTACAAATGAATATAATCATAAAGAAAATGTTAATTTTTAATATTTTGTTGGGAATCCTTTACTAGCAATGACTGCCTGAAGTCTGGAACACATGGACATTACCAAAGACTGGGTTTCCTCTTTTCTGATGCTTTGCCAGGCTCTAACTGCAGCTGTCTTCAATTGTTCTTTGTGGGCCTTCCTGCCATTGCAGAATATTCCACTTTTTTTCCTTCAAAAGCTCCTGGGTTGCTTTTGCAGTGTGTTTTGGATCATTGTCCATCTGTACTGTGAAGCGCCATTCAATCTACTTTGAATCCGGACTGACAGTATATCGCTAAACACTGCAGAATTCATCCAGCTGCTTCTGTTTTCTGTCACATCATCAATACACACCTATGACCCAGTGCCACTGGAAGCCATGCATGCCCATGCCATCACACTGCCTCCACCATGTTTTACAGATGACGTTGTGTGCATTGGATCATGATCTGTTCCAAGCCTTCTCCACACTTTTTACTTCCCATCATTCTGGTACAGATTAATCTTAGTTTCATCCGTCCAAAGAATGCTTTTCCAGAACTGGTCTGGTTTTTTTAGATGTTTTTTGGCAAAGTCTATTCTGGCTTTTCTATTCTTTAGGTTTATGAATGGTTTACACCTTGTGGTGAACTCTCTGTATTTGCTCTTGTGAAGTCTTCTTTTGATTGCAGACTTTGACAATGATTCGCCCACCTCATGGAGAGTGTCCTTCACTTGTCTGGATATTGTGAATGGGTTTTTCTTTACCATAGAGAGGATCCTGAGGTCATCCACCACTGTTGTCTTCCGTGAATGTCCATGCCTTTTTATGTTGCTGAGCTCACAAGTGCATTCTTCTTTCCTCAGAATGTACCAAACTGTTGATTTTGCCACTCCTGATGTTGCTGCTATCTCTTTGATGGATTTATTTAGTTTTTGAAGACTTACAATGGCCTGTTTCACTTGCGTGGACAGCTCCTTTGAACACCTGATGTAGGTTCACAGCAATAGATTCCAAATGCAAATACCACACTTAGAATCAACTCCAGACCTTTTACCTGCTTAATTGATGAATAAATAAGAAAAGAGTAGCCCACACCTGGCCATGAAACAGCTTTTTATTCAATTATCCAATTACTTTTGGTCCCTTGAAAAAGGGGGGTGGCTATTCTTAAGAGCTGTAATTCCTAAACCCTTCCTCCAATTTGGATGTACATACCCTCAAATTAAACCTGAGAGTGTGCACTTTCAGACCATATCCATTATATAACTATAGCTTGAATATGTTTTGGTAAATACCTGAAAAAACTAAAATAGTGCCTGTGTCCAAATATATATGGACCTAACTGTATATTAACAAATATTTGAAATATTACAATTTTGGCCGTATTCAATATATATACTGTATGTTGAAATTCGTTTTTTATATATTACAAAATATATGAAATATATTTTTAAAAATACATTTTCAAATATATTGTATGTCTTTAAAAATACATTTAATCTACATTTTTGGAATGCATTTACAAATCTATGTAAATATATATATTAAAATTAGTTTTTTATTTGTTAAAAAAATCTGAAGAATATATTTAAAATAAAAATATATTTAAAAAAACATAGTGTGTGTGTGTGTATATACATATATATATTGAACATATATATATATATATATATATATATATATATATATATAAATTGAATACGGCCAAAATTGTAGTATTTCAAATATATGTTAATATATTTGGGAATAATATTTTTAAAATATATTTAAAATATATTTTTCTTCCTTGTGGGATGTTACAGGGGAAATAACATGTTATTAGTAGTGTATTATTAAAGAAGTGAGAAAGGGAGGGGGACATGTGAATGAATGACAGGATGCTTGAAGGAGCAATGGATAAGAGTAGGATTCATGAGGCTTTACAGAGTGGGAACACTGATTTGAACAAATTGAGTAAATTATATTGCAAACAGATGATAGATGGATGCATGAATGAGTAGAGAAATAAGGCATTATGGGTGGGTGGAATATAGAAATCATACAGGGTAAGTCATGAGTAAATTAATTCTATAATAAAATGTAGTATTAAAGGCTTCTAGATCTGAAATAGAAAGGTCAAGAGATAAAGTATAAACTAAGTTGAATTAAGACCAACTACAATAACAGACGCTTACTCAATCTGCCACTTAATCTCTTTGAATTCCTCAGATTTAATTTTCCTACTTATGGAATGAGCCATTTATTAAATGTGAGAGCCATGTCTCTCTTATACGTTTTCACTTATTCTCACAATAACATTACTGTTCAAAATATGTGAAATATAGGAGAGGGGGAGAAATGAAATGAAAAGGGCAAACAGTGAGAAAAAGAATAACACAAGGCTTTTTCAATTTACATATTTATGACTATTGGATGACTTGGAATCTCTGCTTTTAGTTTCTTGATATTCATGGAGACACCTTGAACTATTACATCTACATTGATAAAGTTGATTTGTGATTTTTCACAAATGATACAAATTGACAATAATGCCTCTTTCTGAATTTCACAGGATTTGTTATTAGGATGGTTTGGGTTTTTTTTTAGCAGAAGCCAGACTTTTTTTTTTTAATTTTTTTTTTTTTTTATTGAGTTCAACAATTACCTTCCAACATGTCACCACATCCCTGTTATAGGTCAAAGACTTCCATCTATTTTCTAGTTTACTTTTTCATTACCCTGAAATGACCAATTTCATCTTGGACTTACCCAGGCTAAGAGTATTACAATTTTATAATAAAACATATAATAACAGCTCTAAAATGGCTGTTGCAATCTAATAAATTAGGCAGAAATCACAACCTTTATTTACATATTACTCAAAAGGACCTTTTGATCCTGTTTATGCAGTCTGTAATTCTACCCTGATTTCCAGATTGTTTTATAATTGAATTAAAATGAATCGGCCTACAATAGTATTTTTCATTCACCATAGTATGATAATCTTTTGGAATTACAAAGGCGTAGAGCTAACTTTGGTTAGAGCAAGCACAGATGTAGATATTCCTTGTCTTGAAGAAGTTTATATGATAAAATAAAATATTCATAGCTTTTGCTTCCTTTGAGATCACATCCTGGGAGAGAAGCATTATGAAAGCTTCATGTAAGCAACTTCTACATTTCATTTCACTTTATTACAAAGACGAGGTGACTTTCATAATAAGTGCTGCTTTGTTAGAAATAATGTATGTTCTTATTAAACTCAAGCAAACATTGCTTTGAATATGCTAGGTCTCCTTTCTTTTTTCATGCTGTGGCTCAATATTATGCTGTGACTAATGTTGGTCAATCTTAGTACTTAAATTGGAATGTGTTTTTTCCCTCCCTCTGTTATCAAGAATGGACTAGAGTATCTCAATTGTATGTAGTTTTTCCCCTTATACATTTGCAGAAAGCTCATCAGTGATACCAATCACTTAAAGATATCACATTATAATATCAAAGCACTACTTCCCATTTTCAGATGGGACATTAAGTAACACAGGTGATATAATTACCTTTCAGGGTTGGCATTATAATTACCTTATCTCATGTCA